>NW_023472253.1:0-4167 GCF_013731165.1 Rhagoletis pomonella
TTTGAATACTTAGTGAACGTAAAACAACAAAGGTACATACATACATATACATATATGTATATCCTACTAATATTATAAACGTGAAATTATGTGAATGAGTGGGTGAGTGAGTGTGCGTGTACGTTTGTTGATCTCAATAATTAAATTGAAAAATAAAAAGG
The DNA here is from genome assembly GCF_013731165.1 of Rhagoletis pomonella. Classification (NCBI taxonomy): domain Eukaryota; kingdom Metazoa; phylum Arthropoda; class Insecta; order Diptera; family Tephritidae; genus Rhagoletis; species Rhagoletis pomonella. Next base: position 162 of record NW_023472253.1, read on the forward strand.
TATATAAAAAATATAAAAATACCGCTGCAGCAGGATCTCTCGATTGTCACGCGTGTGCTTTGCCCACTCGTCCATTGCGAACAAACAACAAACAAACATTTTTAGTGGATGAGTAATCTACCTGAATCCGCAATAAAATTTACATTTTTGCAAAAACACGGACTAGGAGACAAGCCAATCTAGGCAGGCTAAGTAAACAGCTACATCAACAATAACAACTAACTGATAATCAGTGACAAAAGAAATAAAACTAACTCATTGCTCAGTGCCTTATAAGTCGAGTTTTTTTTTGTAATTATTTCAAATAACGAATAAAATCACAAATATTTTATTTGTAAACGTTTTATTCACGAATAACTCATTCGTGAATGAATAATTTGGTAATAAGTGTATTACCAATAAAACTTAATTCGAATAATTATCTAAATAACAATTTATTCGAATAATGTCCAACTCTGTCTTTATGTACATATGTTCGAAATTTATTTTATATGGAGGAAAATGTACAACATCGCACAGCGGGCCAAGAGATTATAACAGTGGCAAAAATTTTGCTTGCTTATCTAAACGTGAAAATCAATAAAAAATATTTTAATGGTATAGCCTATTATCCAAATCCGTGGTATATCGAAAAGTAGTACCAGGTGTCCAAAAATTATAAAAAATCCGAGAAGACACATGTCTTTGATTTTTTGAAGTTTTAACAGCTTTAAGTGTATTAAAAATTCAACGGATTTGTTCTCCTTGCTCCATTCTACTTGCTATTTTCTGGTACAATATTTCTGGAAAACAATTTAAAAAAACAGCGTTGCCAGATATGTATATAGGCGAATACGAGCAATAGTCAACCAAAATCGCAAAAACTTCATGCAATTCGAATTTTCTAATTTTTGTGTCGAAAAAGGCATAGTGCGACATATTCTTTTGTCATATTTATTTGAGAAATCTGATTTGCCCCTCTTACTTCTTGAAAGCTCTAAATAGCATAGGTTTTAAGCACTATACCTTTTAATTAAATACAACAATATCGCTTTAAATAAATAAATTTTTTCAACAAAAAAAGGTAAGGTCCGTAATGTAACGTCCCGAACTGTTTTAAAGTTAATCCAACCTTTAGTTTGCTTTTATATCAGATTTTGTAAACTTCATTATTTCCTCTTCAAAGTATTTTTGTAGATTGTGCTCTCCATGCATGATAATTTGCGTAAATCGGTTGACTTTGGTAATATCATCGCTTATAATATCGCTTCCTTTTTTAGTAACGTCCGAACATAAATTTCGAAGGCAAATACATCGACATTAACTCAAATTCAAATGTCCATTATTTTGTTCTCATAAGTACTACTAACTATAAACCTTCCCTTATACTACAAAAAAAATGTTAACTTATAATATTTTTGTCGGCAAAAATGTTAAAAGAAACGTCCGAACGTAACGTCCGTAACGCTAGGATTTGCCCATATGTAATTTATAATTATTAAAATGGTCCACAGCATACTTCGATTTCTATTGTAAAAAGCGTTTGAAAAGATTAAAAAAATATATTTCCGAGTGGGGTTGCCACCTTTCTAAAAAGTTGCAATTACGTTTATTAAAAAATGTATGCTTATTTAATATTACAACATGGGTATGAAACGGAAGATCCTTGAACAAGCTTTACCACTAACATGTCTTTGAATAGGGTTGCATCTATCTTGAAAGATTTTAAGTGGTGGCTTTTATGTCAAAGTGTTTTACAAAATTCATTTTATTTGACTAAAATGGATAAATGAATTTTAAAAATTATTTCTAAATTTAACTTGTTATTAGTCTGCAAATTGCCACACTTGCAGCATCCAGGGCCTACCAGGAGGAAGTTACAGGAATAAAACACCCCACTTTTTTATTTATTTTTTATAACTTCAAATTTTTTGTACCCTTTTTTTTGTATTTTATTTTTAAGTAATTGAATTAACGAAACTCAACTACTTAAAAAAAAAACAAAACAACTTTCATTAATTCCAGAGGAGAGAGGAGTCATCGGCAATTAGAACACTTTTTTAATTTTTTCTTTTTATTTAATTAACGAAAGAAAAACTCAACAACTTAAAAAAAAAGCTTTCTTTAAATCCAATGCAATTTTAGTCATCGGCAATTAGACTATTTTTGTCAAAAGAGACAAAACTAATTAATATCTAGACAGTGTAGCAAAATGTCAAAAATGTTGCACTAAATGTAAATGTTTGTAAATCAAACAATGCAAAAATAGAACGCAGATATTGTAAAATATACTAAAATATGCCCAATAAATAAGTAAAAACAGGAATTTTTCGCAAAATATGCAAAAATATTCACTAACGATTGAATGGCATTTTAGAGTAAAATGCATGATTCGTAAAGATAACCTAATAATTTTCATCTGAAGATGCCAAATAAAAACATGCATTTACCCTATTTACATATTTGTATGAAATATCACCAGAAAGCAAAGTTACTCATACGCCGTGTATCGTAAATGTTCATTGAGGCACACGCGTGTTTCTTGAAAATTTAACAATTAATTACAAAAAGCGCAAACTGTACGCCAATTTTTAATAATCGTAATATCATTGGCTATAGAATAGCTCGTTAATTTTTTTTTAACAGCAGTTGTTAGCATTGGCGATAATCGGAATAGTGTACTTTGCTTAAATATGTAATTTTTATTGATTCAAACGTGTTTTAAAATAAAAAATAATTCTCCACATTTTTGTTACCGTATTTTTTCTAAGACTTATTGGTAATTTAAACAAATTCAGGAGCTAAATCTGAAGTTTTAGCATTTATTAACAAATTGATCACTTTTTTTTCATAATTAACGCTTTTTCAGATGTTATGGATTCTGAGTTTGTTATGAACATAACACAAATGTTTCAAATGCCATAACATTTAGTTTTTGCATACGCCATAGTATCTAGATTAAATAAGTTTATTATTTTAAACTTTTAAATAACATTTTGCATCGTCAATAAAAAAAGGGATTAAAATCAAAAAAAAAACAAAAAAAAAATTCGTAGCCACATGAAACTTGCACTTTATTATACAAAATCGAATTAAATGGTCTATAAAACTGCAAATATTTGCTATAAAACCCTGAAAAATAAAATTATAGTTTAAAAAACTAAAACCTCGCTAATATAATTTCCGTTCGTACTGTCATCAGGTATGTAACTTGAGAATAGAAATCGCAACATCTTTTAGGCGTATCAATATTACATAGTTACATCCCGAGATAATAAAAGGGAGGTAAAAAACGAGTGAAATTTTAATGAAACTTTGTTAATATTTTAAAAAATTTTGTACAAAGTTGAAACTTGGATTTTAATTTTTTTATTTATTAAAGAATTAACTACATATTTATTTAAAAAAAATAGTTTAATTAAATAATTAAAAATAAATAGTGAAAACTTGCCAATATGTGGGTGTCGTATAGTTATGATAAGCACTATAGCATACACATTTACTAATGCATATGTACAAATGTAAGTGTGTATGTACAATATACACATACAAACATTGTACACGCACATGGGAATATTTCGAATAGTTGGGGACACCTCGTCTGTGTAAATCGTCATCGCCTTTGGAACTGATGATGGTGAAGGTGATGGTGGCGCTAGTGTTGGCGTTGTCGCTACCATTAACATTGCCTTGTTGGCACCCGTCGTCGGCAGTTCAACATTGCCACTTACAAAGTTTATCGATTTACAGTTTGGAGAAGGCGTTGTGTTGCCGCCAACCAAGTAAAGAAAAATAAGAATGGAAAAATCTTACGAAAGCTTTCTTATGCTGGGGTTATGGCCTCTGCCGAACGGGTTGCACTGCAGTAACGTTTGGCTGTGTTAAATAGTAATTCAAAGTAATAAGTGCAAAATAATGATAAATTAAGATGAAAAAAGCGATTATTTTTCAGTTATGTATTGCACAATTTTTGACATTGTGAATTTGTGCCATTCGGTTGATGACTTAATAAATGTGGTACCTTAGA
>NW_023472254.1:0-4166 GCF_013731165.1 Rhagoletis pomonella
CACGCCATTTCAAAGTGATATTGTGCGCCACTTATGTTTATTTATTAATTTTTAATAATTTTCAATTAAAATATAGTTCATTCTCTGACAAACCCGTTACAAACCCAAGCTTAATAATTTGTAGAAAGCTACAAAAAAGTGCAACAAATTTTCACTAAATTTCAAACTTTTTTCTCGGAAGTGTTAGAATTTTTTTGAGTACACAGTTTTTTAGCCCCTTCAATTTTAGTCTGATAAAGTGTGAATTTGAAGTGGCTACGAATTACCGTTTATTTTTTAGAATTTTATTGTCGCATTGGCTTCCATATAATGAATAAACTCAATTTATTTGCATATGGAAGAAATCCGCAACACCTTTGGCGAAAAAAATTCTAAAAAATCCACGGTAACTTTTAGCCACTTGAAATTTGCACATTATCAGACTAGAATTGAAGGGGCTAAAAAACTGTGTACTCAAAAAAATTCTTACACTTCCGAGAAAAAAAGTTTGAAATTTAGGTGAAAATTTGTTGCACTTTTTTGTAGTTTTCTACAAATCGTTACACTTGGGTTTATATGGGGTTTGTCTGAGAATGAACTGTATTTTAATTGAAAATTCTTAAAAATAAATAAATAAACATAAGTGGCACACAATATCACTTTGAAATGGCGTGCTATAGATATGACCGATACTGTATATGTACCTATGAATGTTTCTGATTTTGGATTTAATATTCTCAATGCAAATTTTATTACTTTGCATATGATAAATGTAACTAGGACGTGTTTAGTGTGGTTTTGGAATAGTTTAGCTGTGAAGACATAGTTTCCATGCTTTGGTTATTGCTTAGAGTTAGAAGGCGTAGTTTAGGTTGGTCAATATGTATCAAGTGTACTTCTACTAAATAAATGTGTCTACGTACATGTATGTATGTAAGTATACATTTATGTAGTCAACTTGGTTGCTAATCGGGGGCATTCAAGTACATAGTTTATGGCTAATACGTGTGCCATTTGGGACTACTTAATGTAACATATTACTCAAACTATGCACTCGTACATAAAGCAGTCAGCTGAGGGGAAGAGGGACCTATCTCGGCAGAAAGTTCGGAAACGCCCTATCTCAGAAAATTTTTCAAGAACGCCCTACTTCAGAATTTGATTGAAAAACAACCTATCTCAAAATTTGGTTGAAGAATACCCTATCTCAGAATTCGGTTCAAAAACGCTCTATTTCAAATGAAAATGTATTTAAAATGTGGTGCGATAGTGCATTTTTGAATCCGCAGCTGAAATAGGGCGTTGTTGCAAAGTTTTCTGAGATAGGCATTTTCCTCCATATAAAAGTAATGTCGAGCATACTTTGTATGGGAAAAAATGCTCAACACTGTCAGCCAAAAAAAAATTTTAAATCACAGCGGTCATCTAGCGGATTAAAGTTTGCACTTTAACCTACTAAAATTTAAAGGGCTATAAAACTTCTTACCTAAAATTTTTCTAAATGTTTTTCATAAAAAGTTTATAATTTTTGGCTGTAATTGTTAAAGTTTTTTTAATTTTTGTAAATGTTTTACGAAGTTTGAAATATGGATTTTTGTGGTGCTGGTTATGTAATGTGCCAAACTTTTATAAAAAATTTATAAACATTAAATAAACAAAAGAAAAATAACCAAAACTGGTCAAAATGGATTTCGGCGACATAAGACTCGAAAATTGTTTCAAAAAGGCAACGCAAATACGATTCCTTGCCTTTGCCACATAAATCGAAGTTTCAAACTTGATACAAAATTAAGAAAAAACAACAAAAATGTTCATCCAAGGCATATCAAACAGGCATTAGAGCAAAAACAATATTTGCATGTATTTTGTTGTTGCTTCTGGTATCGAAAATATCAAAAACTTTTCTGATTTTTTTTTTCTGCTAAATCAAAGCGTGCCATGTGAAATACAAAAAAATAAATAAAATAAAAAATTGAAATTGGAAAAAATAAAAATTGTTTCAACTTTCTCTCTTAGTAAATTTGTTTGCTTCTCGAAGCATTGATCCATCCCTTGCAATGCCTAATAATCAATGGGCTGCTGATTTCGGCAAACGTTGCAAAAGTTGCTATTCAAACGCTTGTTTGGTTTGGAAAAAGGTTTCACAGGCAAATAGATTTTAACAATTTAGAATTTTTGTGAGAAAAAATTTGAAGTATTTGACACTTTCGAGACCAAACAATTTGAAAAAAAAATTAAATCAGCTGCTCTACTGATTCTACATACCCGTTCAATGGGCCTTGCTTCCATCAAAACTTCCACCTTTTTAATCGGAATCTTTAGAACATTTTTGGATATTTATGCAGTTTTATAGCCCATAAACATTTAGGACAAATAAATTGCAAATTTCATGGGGCTAAAATATCGCGTTGCTTACTAGTAATTGTTTCTGCTGCCGGTTTTTTGCACAAAGAGAACAGATCAGCTACTAACAGCAGGTTGCCTAATTTGGTAATCTGGAAAGATGCAAAGTATCGACTGCATTTTCGTAATTTTAGATGAATTTGTTAAGGTTCGCGAAACGGAACATACGGCTTATCGGCGGAAAATTAGCGGGATAGTGAAATACTGGTCAAATGGAGCATAATTTTCTGGGGTTCAGAGTTCGCAAAGGTCCTCTTAATTCAAATGAAAGTTTATTAGACGAATTTTTGTATAACCTTTTTTGAGAAATATTAGTAAAAAAAATAACTTAAGCAGCAGCACCTCTTACCAGTAAATACTAAAATACTGATGCCTAACATCGCACACAAACTTTAAGAAAACGTATGCAAACCTATGTAAGCCGCCTCCTCTACACTTTCTATTCTCAATACCAACGCAAATAAGCAAAATATCATTTCTTGCCAACGTCATTGCCCTTCATCGTTCAAACTTACGACATGAATTTGCATTTTTCGCCAACTCATGGGCGACCACCATTCATATACATACATACATACAAGGCACACCACACACACTCATTACTTACAAATATCCTTGCACAAATATCCTGTGCTCTATTGAGGCCTATCGTTTGTGCGTATCTTTTGTAGCAGGAAGTCATTTATTTCATAATCGGCGTCATAATAGACGCCACACACACAGAAGCATACGCAAGCGAAATCATCCGAAGTAAAAACTTTTCAAACCCCACTCTTCCATATTTGCAAGTTGTCTTTACTTGATTGCTGTTGGCATTTGATGGCAGTCGCTCTCTGGCATATGTACATATGTATTCCTGGCACTTGACAACCGAAGGCACAACTTTTACCGCCATGCAAAATTTTCACTTTAAAACAATTAAATACTTCCGCAGGCTTTCACGCTCAATTCATTTGCTTATTTACTTAAGTGCACAATGACCTATTTTATAATTGTTTACGCCGAACTTTGGTTTCCGATACATCACGTAGCAGTAATTAATAATATTGTGACTTTGCTGGAACTCAATGATCTTATCTGGCGAATGCTTGGTATGTGGCAAGTATAATATTACTTTCCGTAAAAAATTGCTAACTTAACTGATTTTCTATGCAAATTTAATAGTCGATTTGGAAAAGTTTATTATACATAGCATATTGCTTTCGCTTAAAAATAGGCATTGAATTTATGAATATGGGGCATGGTCGTATGTCTGTGAAGTTGGCGTACGAAATGGAGCAAAAAGACAAAATTAAAGCTGTTCTTGAAAAGGTGAAAAAAGTTTTGGATATTTTGCCAAAACGAAAAACTTATTTCAAAAATTTTGCCCTCAGCATACGACATGAGTGGTTTCTAAATAGTTCTAGAGCTCCTGAAAATGAAAAACAAATTCTACAAAATTATGACGAAAAAAAAATTTCAAAAAAGTCGAAAAAGTTTAATACATATTTGCAAAAAAAAATATAAATTAAAACTGCACGCAAAAAAAGTTCACCAAATTTTTTTTTGCTCAAAAGTAAAAACTGTATTTTCCAAAAAATAAAAATTAAAGCTGTACTGGTTAACTTTTCAGTAGTTCTCAAGTTCTTGAAAAGGTCAAAAAAGTTTTGGTAATTTTGACACAAAAAAAAAATTTTTCAAAAATTTTGCACTCAGTATACAACATGAGTGGTTTTTTAAATGGTTCTAGAGTTCCTAAAAATGAGAAAAAGTTCTACAAAATTATGACGAAAAACAAAAATTTT
>NW_023472255.1:0-4166 GCF_013731165.1 Rhagoletis pomonella
TTTTGAATACAGATGGATTTGGGATGTTTTTATCCCAGGACAATATCTCCTTTTAGGGATGCGCTAAAAATATATTATCAAATTACTTTTCTTAAAATAGCCATAGGAGACGAAATAAACACTTTTCCTTGAGATTGTACGTCACAAAAGTTCCCGTCCCGAAACGGTTAAAAGTGAAATAAAACAAATTTGGCGTTATTGCCGTTTGTGTTATTTCCTCCTGAAATATGGTTGAGTAAGAGGCCATTGGCAGACTTTTCTTGAATCTTGGTCCAAGTACGCCATAAATTATAGCGCTACCTAAAAGTGAAAAGGTGCCAAGTCCATTTTTTTTTTCAAAGTTTAGTTTTTGATGCTGAATGACAGGTAATACGAAACTAAACCGATATTTCGTCTCTCCTGAAGAATTTCAAAAAATAGGCTTGGCACCTTTTCACCCTTAGGTGACGATATATGGATCTTTGTATTGCATATTGGCAATAATAAGGCATACGTTTGTACTTAGGAATCAGGTATATTTACATGTTTGTGACCGCCATTATACAAACGCACCGGTGAAATATTTGTGCAAAAAAGGTTGCTATAAAGGTTGTAGATACGTACATGTTTTCTATTTTTCGCAAATAACTATTACTCACTGTCCCAAAACCTACCAAAATCCAATCAAGCCTACCAACCTACCAAATGTAAAAAAACCTACAAGGTTTGGTAGGAAAAGCCCATGTTTGGCAACACTGATGTGTGCATACAATCCTTTACTCAAAATTCTTAAGAGCGAAATACACCACACAAGCGGTTTGACAAACCAAGCGAAATTTCCCTTTGCTTCAAGCCATTTGTGCTGTGTATGGGGGTGTTTGAAGGTTTGACAAACCGCTTGAGGGAAATTTGAGCAAAAATCAAAATTTTTTGATTTTCTGGCCGCCATGTTGATGTTTGATCAAACCGCTTGCGTTGTGTATAGCAAAATCGCCTCATTCGCAACGAAATTTTCACCGAGTAAGGACGTAAGAGAGGAAAATGAAAGAAAACCATAATATTTAGCATTGCGAACTGGAAGAAAACTAAAATTCTTTGCTTGAACGAGTCATGTTTGCATGGTGTATGGCGAAATGGGAAAAGTAGGTTTGAAGAATGTTTGACAAGCCGCTTGTGTGGTGTATTTCGCTCTTTAGTGGATGCAATTTTTATCCCATACATTTTTGCTGGCCAAACAACCCGTTTGCCTGTCAAATCTGCTTACCTCACTTGCCTCGCTCGTTTACTCGCCTCGCTCGTCTGCTGCTGCAAATAAGTGTCTCGCTCGCAACGACGCCCTCGCGAGGGCAGAGATAATGAGGTCCTCGTTTGCTTGCCGCTCTACTCTTGCGCTGTCCTCGTTTACTTACTCGCTCGCTGGCTACTCAGCGCGTGCGCTCGTACTTAACGAGTGCTCATTTGCAAACAGCCTCGCCTGTTGCTCGTGAGTTGCGCAAGCTCAGAGTATACTAACGAGCGAGCGAGGGGACAAAATGAGGCAAATCCGAACCCTGGAGATATGGGCCTTCGAAGTTCGAAATTGGACCTTTGGTAAAAAATTATTTTTAATTATTGCATGTAAAAAGAAAAAAAAGTAAAAATACAGACATGGCTTTTGCTCTTATTTATATGGTGTATAATCTTTTTTGTGAAATTTATATAACAGGTGCTATAACGGGTCAAAGGTCAGATCTTCGAAAAATTAAAAACTTAATATTTCAGAAAATTTTGAACTGATTTTTAAAAGATTCATATCGTTGTAAAGGTGATTTAACCCCCTTTCTAGTGATAAGCATATTTGTATACTTCGTATATAAAAATTTTAGAAAAAATACATTTAAAGGAAAAAATACCTTTTTTGTATAAAAAAAAATATTTTAAAAAAGAAAATTACTAACCGCTTTTTAAAACAATCTATATCGTTGTAAAGGCGATTAAACCTCCTTTCTTGTGATATGCATATTTGTATACTTCGTGAACGAAAATTTGAGAAAAAACTCTTTAAATGAAAAAATAACTTTTTTTATCAAAAAAATTTTAAACAAAAAAATTACTCACCAATTTTAAAAAAAATCGTTGTTGAGACGATTCAACCGCCTTTCGTCTAATATGCATATTTATTTGTATACTTCGTATATAAAAATTTGAGAAAAAACAATTAAAATAAAAAAATACTAATTTTTTCTTATAACAAAACTTTTTACAATTACTAATTAGTAATACAATTGAATACCGTATTTAAATAAAACAAATAATTAGTAGTCTTCTAAGCGTTAACTCGTTCTTGTTCACCCACAGCCCTGTTAAAAATAAAGCAAAAGTATAAGTAACAGAAGTCTAAGGCATATAATAAAAATATAAAAACACCATGGTTTTTGATTTTTATACCCGAGCGCACAAGGGTATTATAACTTTATTCACATAACGTTTGTTTGTAACAGGCAAAACGAATCGAGATAGATATAGACAAATGTATACATAAATGATCAGAATGAAAAGAGAAATCGATTAAGCGGTGACTGTCTGTCCGTCCGTCTGTGCACACGATAACTTGAGTAAAAATTGAGATACTTAACGAAACTTGGTACGTGCACTCCTTTCGGGCGTAGGACGGATGGTATTGAAAATGGGCAAAATCGGACAATAGCCACGCCTACCTCCCATATAACGGTAATTTTCAGAAATACGAAAACTGCGATATTTTAGTAACTAATGAAGATTATTCACTCAAATTTGATATTTACAATAATTTTTAGACGAAAAATAAAAATATTATTATTATTAATTTTTGGAAAATGGGCATGGCCACTAATTTTTTTTCAGTTTTTTTTCACTAGAAATCTATATCTAAAGTGACGAATTTAGAAATAGTTCGGAACTATAGAAAAAGGGATGCAGAACGAACTAGATCTTATTTGTCGAATTTAGAACCAGTTCGGAACTATCGAAAAAGGGATGCAGCGGGGGGGCTTGTTTACTTTACATAGATATGTGTTCGGCGGCTTTTTCGTTCAAATACGCTTCTATTCTGTGCTTCGCAGATGCTTTTTCATAGCTTGGTAATACAAAACTAAAATTTGTGTTAACATTGCAACATCTTGGAACAGTCTGGAATCTAAGAAATAACAGCGAGCACCTCTGCAAACTCAACTACGGCTAAAGGTATGTAAACGTACATTTCTTACAATCATTCAAACAAATTTAATTTCAAATTGAAACACATTTCTTCCAAAATAACTTAAATCGCACACACGGAAGAAACAAAAAGATTGAAAAATCATGATACTTTTTTCTTTCGTCTGTCGATTTTAGAACTGGTTCGGAACTATAGAATTTAGGACTAGTTCGGAACTATCGAAAAAGGGATGCAGCGGGGGGACAATTGACTCTTCCTAGGACATCGCCATGTTAAATTCGCCAGTTGCTTGCATGCAAAAGAGATTTATCGCGAACCAGTACTGGGTCTAAATGTACTAGAAGCGCACCAGTTCAGAACTAATCCCACAGGGATTACATGTGTATATCTCGGTAGCCGCTGCACCAATTTCTTCCAAACTTGGCACAGTTGTTGGCCTTGGTACAGCATACCAAATGGCCGAAATTTTTAAAATCGAACAATAACCACGCCCACATTCCATATAATTTAGAGAAATACGAAATACTCGATAAATCTGTAAATATTAACGCTAATTTGTTCAAAATTGATGCTTGCAACAATTTTTTACCAAGAAATACGTTTATGGTAAAATTTTGGAAAATGGGCGTGGCACCGCCCACTTATGATCAGATATATGCATCTCGGTATCCGTCGTACCAATTTGTACCAAAGTCGGTATGATTATTGTGCTTTCCACATAAAAGCAAAACTTTGCAAATTATTGAAATCGGACTTAAATTACGGCCGCTTTTCATATAACAGTAAATTTCAGAAATGCTTTAAACTTCAATATTTCGAAATTTAAGGACGCTAATTTACTCAAAATTGATACTAAAAACAATCCCTTGAAAAGAAGTAACTGTTCAAACATCTTTGAACATGAGTACATATCTGCCAGGGTAATAAAATTTAACATAAAAAATACGTGCATATGTATGTACCTACTTAGACAATAACATATACTCATCCATATGAACATGTATTTAGAAAA
>NW_023472256.1:0-4166 GCF_013731165.1 Rhagoletis pomonella
AAACGTAACCATTATTTTCCGAGCAAAAAATAAAACTTAAAACGTAATGATTATTTTCCGAGTAAAAAATAAAACTCAAAATATAATGATTAAACTTGATTTTTATAAGTAAAAATTAAAAAATAAAAATCAGTGCCGCTGAAGGTATTCCGAGTAATAAGAAATATATTGGTTTACTCCTTATGCACGTAGCATTTCTCTTTCGGCGTGATTTTTTGAGTTGAAATTTCAAAGGATAATCGTTATTTGAGGTCCCTGATATATATGTGTATGTATGTACATAAGCTTATTGAATTGCATCTATTTGGATTATACTAGTACGTATGTATGTATCCACTAATATATTTTGAGTTATTACTTTGTATGCACAGTATAATAAATACCTACAACATACAATACCTACATAAAATGTATAAAGCACAAACAATTGTCTGCGGATGGACAAAAATGGTATAAAAGGAGCAGTGCTAACAAGCATTGGTCATTAGCTAGGCATACGTGGCACGCGTCACAACGTGGGTCACACGGGTAGTGGAAGAGGGATCAAACCTCCGAGACTATTATTCTATATTCGAAGTGGGCTCAAACCACTGAGACTGGTGCTAGCTGTAGGGTGTTAACCTACTCTAGTTCTATGCTTTAGAGAGTATATATAGCGAGAGTATAGCAAATAAAGAGGCTATAAACGAGAAGCGAGTGTGTTCATATTTCTTGAGGAGATAGGGTGTTTACTCCTTACAGGACCCTGGGCAACCGAGAGCTACGCCCAGCACTCAGGAAAGTCCGTTACAAATGGCGCCCGAGCAGGGACTCTAAAGGAAACAAACATAAAGGAGAGTGCCGTGGAGAAAAAAAGGGGAGTGAAAAAAAGGAGAACACAAGTGATAGAGACACAGAGTTCAGTGACCACCTGAAAGACCCAAACTCAAGAAGCAATAAAGGCACAAGTGAGAGAGACACAAAGTGCAGTGACCACCCGAAGAACTACTAGTAGGCGGTCCAGTGGAAAAAAACAGTGTGAAAAAAAAATGGTGAAGAGAAAGTGGGTACATTACCTCAACCGAGAGGAGCTGCTGACCTATATGGCAGAGTTCGGTCTCGAACAGACCGGAACAGTCGAAGAGCTGCGAAGACGCTTCTCTGCATTTATACAAGAAGAGAGTAACAACGAAGACTACCAAATGCGGTTCGAAGAGCTAGAAGCGAAACACTCGAAGCCTGCGCTGACTGTTACCGCAGCAACACCAAGTGGAAGCCAGGGAGCCAGTGTCATGCAGTCACCAATGCCCGTTGACGCGTTTGACACACCACAACCATACGCAACGTATCCTACGACATCACTGGCAACCATTATGGACCGTGTCCGTAAGTGGGGTTTCAAATACGACGGCGGCCGAGACCCGCTCAGCTTCATCGAGCGTGTAGAAGAATTGGCGGAAGTATATGAGGTGAATCGCGACTTGTTACCGCGAGCAATGCCAGAACTACTTAAGGAGAAGGCGTTGACATGGTTCCGCAGTAATAACCGGGTTTGGCGACAATGGGAGGACTTCAAACGAGACTTTCTAAGGTTCTTCTTAAACTCTCGCTACCACGAAACCTTAGACGATGAGATCCGTCGTCGCGTCCAACAACCGAACGAGAAATTTAAAGACTATGTGTTGGCCCTTCAGAGTTTGATGCGACACGCGAACTACACCTCAGAGCAGAAGCTGACGCGTATCTACAGAAACTCTAGAAGCTAGTTCCAATAGTACGTCAAACGATCCGAGTTCACCACCCTAGAAAAGCTAGTGAGTTTGACGGAAGATATGGAAAATATCCCCCCCGGTGAGAGAGTCACAGAGAGCCGCAGCGCGAACCACTCCGCGGGTCACGGAGAGATATCAGCACATGCGCGAACTGCCTAGGAGTGACGACACGGCTAGAGCAGAGAGAACACCGCGCCGACCTGAACCACACAGCGGTGTGGCAACACCACAGGCGGAGTACGTTAATCCGTGGACTGCGTGTAGACATTGCGGAGAAGATGGCCATTTTGCGAGAGAGTGCAGAGCTGCACGGAGAGAGTTTTGTTGGACCTGTGGTCGATGCAATGTCCCGACTCGAGAGTGCTGCCGTAGTGCATCGGGAAACGGGTCGAGGTCCCATTTGCGGCGAGGAGTGGGGCGTCAGGTAGAACAGCCTCGCCCAAACTAAAGAGTGTCCTAAGGCAGTCGGATGGCCGAATTATGGCAGCGATTAGAGTAAACGATGTCGACGTAGTAGCTGCAGTTGATACAGGCGCAACAAGAAGTTTCTTGAGCGAGGCCATGTTTAAGAAACTGGATGTGGGAGAGGTTAGGAAGGTGAACACGCGCGTGGTAATGGGAGATGGGAGATCCAAAACGGTGCTGAAGGCTATAACGGCACAAGTGGAGCTGGCGAATCAGGCGCATGAAAGCGATCTTTTGGTGCTGCCTGGTTTGATGGATGACGTGGTGCTTGGAACCGATTACCTGGCAAAAGCGGGGGTCCGATTATGTTGCGGAGACTTAAACGTGACACTCTGAGAAGAGAGCTGCGCACAAGGAGTAGAAACGTTCACGGCAATACGCGAGGGAGGTGCCGCTACAACAACAACAACAGGGAGGTGCAGAGAGGTCAGGTAAATGCGATGAACCCAAATCAAACCCCATGCCTACAGAAGCCACGACAACCGACGAAGCGAGGGGCTTATTGATGTCAGAGTTACGCAAATTTGAGAAGATGTCTGGAGTTTCAAATATCGCCACTCACCGGATCGTCATGAAGGATGACCGACCGATCAAGCAGAGGTATTGCCCGAAGAACCCGAAGATGCAGGAGATCATCAACGCCGAGATCGACGACCTTATCCGGAAAGGGTGTATTGAACCCTCACACAGCCCGCATAGCGCCCCAATAGTGTTGGCTAAGAAGAAGACCGGCAAGTGGAGACTCTGCGTCGACTACCGACAGCTGAACGAGCGTTCAGTGCCCGACGCGTACCCCCTACCGAAGATCCAACATATCCTTGATCGACTACGAAGCGCGCGTTACATTAGCAGCCTAGACCTGAAAAACGGTTACTGGCAAATCCCAATGGAAGAGCAGAGCAAGCAGTACACTGCTTTCACAGTGCCAGGGCGTGGCCTTTATCAATGGGCTACACTCCGCCCCGCGACGTTCCAGAGAGCGTTAGACCAAGTTATCGGTCCAGAGCTAGAGCCGTATGCGTTTGCCTACCTGGATGACATCATCGTCATCAGAACAACCCTGCAGGAGCACGTCCATAATCTTTCGGAGGTCTTCCGACGACTTAGGCAGGCGAATCTGAGAATCAACGCTGAAAAATGCGAGTTTTTTCAAGAAGCAGCAAAGTGGCACATGCGCTGACGTCCATGCTGAGGACAGCGTTCGAGGCGCTGAAGAGCGCGTTAACCGAGGCACCAGTGTTGGCTTGCCCCGACTTTACGCAGAAGTTCACTCTACAAACGGACGCGAGCGACTTCGGGCTGGGAGCTGTTCTCACGCAAGAGATTAAAGGAGAAGAACGCGTAATCGCATACGCAAGTCGCCGGCTCAACTAAGCCGAACTCAATTATTCACCAACAGAGAAAGAGTGCCTGGCCATAGTGTGGGCGATCAGGAAGATGAGACCCTACCTAGAAGGATACACGTTTACCGTCATCACCGACCACTTAGCGCTCAAATGGCTGAGTAAGATAGAGAGCCCATCCGGTCGGATTGCAAGGTGGGCGCTGGAACTGTAGCAGTACTCCTTCGATGTACAGTATCGCAAGGGTAAGCTGAATGTGGTAGCAGACGCGCTGTCAAGACAGCCCCAGGAAACATTGCTTGGTTCGATGACGGCGGGAGGAGCAGCGGTAGAGTGCAAGTGGCTGAAAGACAAGATGGCGGAGGTGGAGAGGTCCCCACAGAAGTTTCCTGACTTTGTCATCGAAAATGGTGAGCTGTACAGGCGAGTATCAGGCCAAATCGACGGTGAAGACGTGTTGCCATGGAAAATATGTGTATCGACAGAGCAAAGGCAGAGGGTGTTAAGGGAGATTCACGATGTTCCCAGTGCAGGCCATATGGGGATCCGAAAAATGATACCGCGGGCGACAGCGCGACATTATTGGCCGGGCATGTTCCGCGACGTG
>NW_023472257.1:0-4166 GCF_013731165.1 Rhagoletis pomonella
CATTTGATTTCAAATATGGCATTGATATACTCTTTCCAAATCAAGTCAAGCGAGTGAAAAATGCTGTTATGAAAAGCAAGTCGAGCAATCGAATGACACTCATTGACTTCCAACAAAAAAAAAAAAAATGGATATTGATGAAGTATTTTTTTAAATATATTAGTTTTACTAAATTATTTAGTTATGCACCTGACGGACCTTTATATAACTAGTCTACAGAAGACATCGACTTTATAAGGGACTTGAAAAATAAGTTGCTTTATTATTTAAAAACAGTTGCTGTTGAAAACTAACAGATTTGCACAAAATGGTGCTTTTTTATACCCGCCAGCAAAAGAGCTCAAGAACTTTACCGAATCTGAGCAAAGGTACACAAAAGAGAAATGTTTACAAATTACGAGAACGTTAACTGAGAATTCTGACAGTACAACGGAACCACAAATTGCGGATACACCTTTGTTACCTTCAGACAACTTTGAGCTGTTTCCAGGTCTTCTTAAACAACCTACCTTTGTGAGCAGAACTGATAAAGCTACTGCAGAACTGCGGCGATATGAAAATATTGAGGTATATTTTCATACGGACTTCGATATAATTAATTGGTGGGAGGTACACAAATGCGAAATGCCGCTGCTGCATAAACTCACTCCTTCAACTAGCGCATCGTCAGAAAGCGTGGGCTTGTTCGAGTTGCAATCACAACCACAGTGTTGCGCGAATTATTAAAGTATCGCGTTCTATGTGAATTTCTAGCAATGTAATATTAGTTGGGCAGTTGCAACAATGTTGCCATTTTTCATCAGTACGGCAGTAATACCGCTTTTATTACTTGTCTCGAACAGGCCCAGTTTTTTCTTCTGCTGGAAATGTTATTTCTGACAAAAGATGCCACCTTTTGTCAAATGATGATGCCCTTAATCAGTTGATATTTTTGCATTATAATAAGCAGTTAGGAAACCAATAAAGTTAACAAAAATTGTCTTTACAAATGTTCTTTCTTTGATACTTTCATTACAGCAGTTATGCCATGCACTTGTTTTTCAAATCAAGCACTTGTTATTTGAATCGAGCACTTGATACTGTGAATTACTCACTCAACCGACAATGCTTTTTCAATGCTATCGCACGTTATGTTTGGAAATAAATGAGTGCGAGTGTTTGCAGATGTGAAAAGAAAGCGAGTGACTTAAAATGTAATTTGATTGTATCCATGCAGCTCTCTGGTATGTACATACATACATATGTAGATACTAAAGTACCTGTACATATGTACGTGAACCTAATGAAATAAAAACATCAAAGTAGGCACAGCTGATTTATAAATTCTGTCTCTCACTGAAATCGCAACAAATGCAGCCTATGTACCAGTGATCGGACTTCTACCACATTGTGGTAGATCTGCCACTTTTTTGAGCATCTACCACACAAAGTCTGAAATCTACCACATATTCGCGCTTTTGAGTAGTTTTATTTTTGCTGGACATAACTTTCTTAATTTTAAGAGAAAAAATTGTCCAACACTAAACACTATATGGTAACAAGAATGATATAATACAAGATTTCGAATTCCCGGCGACGATGAAATTTTTCAAGCAAAAGTAAACAAAGCCGAATGGGAGAATAAAACCAAATGTAAACTAGTAAATTTTCTCAGTAATCAATTTTCCGACAGGAAACGCGGTTTTATTGTGTTAAATTGCAAAATAAATGATTTATAAAAAGAATGCGAAAATGTTAAAAAACGGCGATTTTTGTGAAAGTATTAGCAAATTTAGGTGCATCTAAGGTTTCTAATGCGTTGTTTACTTTTACTTGAGAATTAACAAAATCGGCAAATCCCAATTAGCTGTTTCTGGAACGTGCCACATTTGTTCGCTACTTCGTGATGTGATAAAAAGAAAAGTTGGCAGCACTCCGCAATGTTGCAGAAATCTCTTAAAATATGTTCGAAAAATACCCTAATATGGAAGGAACACAACACAATTTTTAGCAACTTCAATCTTCCACTTTCTTATACTAAAATTAAATTTGTTTAGAGCCTAATTAAAAAGCTTGCCATTTAGGTGAAGCCTTGCAGAATTTTTTTAATTTTTGTACAAATTTTTTACCAAACCCAGAGATCTACCACATTTTTTTTAAATCAACCACATTTTTTTCCAGATTCTACCACACAGAATTTTTTTAAAGTCCGATCCATGCTATCTATGTACATACATGCTCACATATGCAAAAAAAAAAGCATCAGCCCCTTACGGTCTTTTGAATACAGCACCTAACAAAAAAAGAAAAACTATTTTGAATAAAGAGCGCCCTCACGTGTTATATGTTAGGAAGTAATTTTTAAATAGGTGGCAGCCCCATTAAAAAAATAAAAGCTTATCCGGAGACCATATTCTTTCACTTGATACCTCATTTTTTTGTCCAATGAACTTTGAAAATTTTATTATTTTTTGAAAAGGTGGCAAGCCTACTCAAAAAATAATAGATTATTGAACATTCACTTCACATCTCACTTTTTGTATTCATACTATGTTCGAAAGAAATAGTAATTTTTAAATAGGTGGCAACCCTACTCAAAAAGTAATACATTATTGAACATCTAAGAGCCGAGCCATTTTATTTGACTCCTCATTTCTTGTAATCCAACGAACAGTGCGGGTCTTATAATTTTTTAGACAGGTGGCAACCATATAGAAACTCGAAGTACTTGAAAAATTTCGTCTAAATCCGTTCAGTGGCGTGGTCTAAATATCTCAACTTTCCTTTATTATATGTAAGTTTAAATATGTGGCAACCCTACTTAAAAAATAATAAAGTTTTTGTAAATGCGAAGGCCATGCACTTTCATTTGGTATCGTTTTGTAATCCAACGATCGGCGAAAATCTTTTAACTTTTTAATAGGCGGCAACCCTACTCAGAAAAATAATACACTATTGTGCATGTAGAGGCTAAGTCTTTTCGTTTGACAGTGACGGTACAGAACTATACCTACGCTTATTATGATTTAATATAGTAATTTTATTAACAGGTGGCAGCTCTATTAAAAAAATATTAGTGCTTTTCTAGAGGCCAATCCCTTTAATTTGACACCTCCTCTTTTGTAATCCAACGAACGGTGCTGATCTTATAGTTTTTAGACAGGTGGAAACCCTATTAAAATTCTAAGTAAAAAAAGATCCCTCTCCTGTCGATACAGAGTATATTAGAGAAAATCTCGTCAAAAAACCGTTCAGTAGTTTTCGAGATTACCGCGTACAAAGACTCTCGACTTTCCTTTATACTATTATTTACTATTATTTTCCTTTCGGTTGTTTAGGGCCGTTTCCTCAAGTAAAATTTGTGATTGTGTCTAAAGAAAAGCATTTTATTATCGGCTTTAAATTGGTTTAAAACCACGAAACATACATACGTCAAAAAACCGATAATAGAAATGCTTAACTTTAGACATAGCTTTATTTTTTAATCCAACTTTTAAATATAAAGTGAGCTTTAAATTTAAAGGTTACTTCAGAAAATGGCCCTAATAATTTTTTTAAGTTTAGTTAATTATATAATACTAAACACTATATAAAGGGCACAAAAGACCATCATTTTATTATTTTTAAAAAAATTCCACAACAACAAACTTTGTATTGATAAATTTTAGAAAAATTCCAAGTATGCAGTTTTGTAGCTTACTGAGGCGCAAGCTTCAATAGGCTAAGAATTCGCGTTGATTTATTACTTAAAACTAGAATATTCTGCCTTATGAATATAAACTAAGCAATTGCTTTTCCTTAAAATTTCAGACCTTTTACTCGTTTATTCAAACAAATTTAAGTAAAAGGTCTGAAATTTTAAGAAAAAGCAATTGCTTATTTTTATACCCTAGCGCACGTGTGCACAAGGGCATATTAACTTTGTTCACATAACGGTTGTTTGTAACAGCCAAAACGAATCGAGATAGATATAAACAAATGTATACATACAGTGACGGGCAAAACTGTAACATGGTTTAACACTTTTTGTTTCAACCACCGCTATATTTCCAAGTTCTAACGACTTTCATCCTTTTGTTGAATATTCTTGTTGGTACATCCCTACTCCCTCTCTCATAATGATTTGAAGTCAATACAACAACAATAAAAAAACCAGCAGACAAAAATGTAAATTAAGGCAGATGTTA
>NW_023472258.1:0-4165 GCF_013731165.1 Rhagoletis pomonella
CCAGTGTTTTTGATGTATCCTGCAACCCTGGTTCTAAAACTTCGGGTGATATACCGTCGTAGCGTACTACAGCAGCATAAAATCATAAAATAAAATTTCCTTTGGTTAAGTAGATTAAGTTGTATTTGGTAAAGTACTAAATAAATAGTTAACTAAATAACTATACTTTTTAACACAATTAAACTTATAGCTTGCTTATTCGCAACTCACATCTCTGCTCACTTTACTTGTAGCTTGCTGACTTGTAACTCGTAACTAACTCACTTCGCTGTGGCGGCGCCCTTATATACCTGCGCTCGCACTTATGGCAACTCTAGAACGTTCTGAAGTTTATCGCTCATTCTCTTTCTCTCCCTGTTCCCAGTGTTCATCCAACTTGACGTTTCTCTTTGTGGAACATTCTACTTCATTCCTCGAATATTCTGCCTATTTCTCGTTGTTCGCTTCGCGTTGCCGCAGTATTCGCCACAATATTCTTGGGTTAAAGTATCCCTGCCAGCCAAATGTAGCAAAGAACGTAAATCTATAAGAAGAGACAACACGTTATAATTGTAACGAGTGTGAACATCAGGAGCGTGCCTTCTCTGGGAAAATTTTAGAATGGTATCCCCCGAGTACGGAATTAAGGAAAATAGGGAAAGGGGGAGGTGGGGGCTAGAGGGGGTTCTAAAGGGGGATATGTAAAGTTTTAAAGCGCGGCACCTTATTTTTTTAAGTAGTTTGTTATTAAACTTTGTAATTTTCACCAGCTTGTATGGGACAGTTTCACAATATGTCTTGCTTTCCACTCTTGGTTTTTTAGATATGGCAACACAGTCCTGCTGCCATTTGCAAATATTCTGCATGTACTCTCATAAAATTAAACAACATTCAATTTTTGATAAAGAAAGCTGTAATATACTAAAGTATTTATATGTTTGAACGTGCACCTTCTAACTGCGCATATATTGAGTGTAAATAACCTGTAAATTTAGTGGAAAGTGCGTTATATATTGTAAAATAGTGCCATACAAGTTGGTTGAAATTACAAACTTTACTAACGAATTCCTTAAAAAGTATAAAGTTGCGCGCTTTCAAACTTCATACAGGGAATTATTAGACCCCCCTCTACCTCCCATATTTTCCTTAATGCTGTACTCCGGGGTTACCAATCTAAAGCCCACCCCGTTCTCTTTTCATCCAGTCACAAAACGTATTTGGGCAAAAAAGAAAGCACGCTCCTGATGTTATTATTTAACGTGTTGTCTCTTCTTATAGATTTACGTTCTTTGAAAGTAGTGAAAAGCCTGGTGAAACCGCGGGTTTCATTCACTTCAAAACTGGTGAAAAATCTGCTGAATTTTGTATGGGCGGTGTGCAGATATTCACCAGTTTCCCCCTGTACGTGTGAGCCTTGCATCACTGTCGCACTCATTCAGATACTTCGTAAGGAAAACATATAGCTGCACTCGTCTAGCATTGCCCACTGCAGCCGGCGCAGGGTTGCATTTTCTTCACAGCGAATTCAAAATAACCTTAGAAACTTTAAATAAAAAATCTTAAAATCTTTTTGATTATTTTGCAAAATTTATTTTTCAAAATGCATTGCTAACCTAATATACATAGTTAGAAATCAATATTATGAATAAAAATTATAGTTAACATTAATAATAAAGATAATTTGACATACATATCTGGTTGCTTAATTGATTATTATTACTACTACTCCTTTGCATATAGCTGTTTTGAAAAGATGCAAAATTTCTAAAACAGTTAAGCGATTTTAACAATATTATAATCAAAAGAAAGGTAATCGATTTACCTTTTTTTTGGTGTCTATTAACATTTGTAAATCATTTACACTAGTTCACAAAAAATCAGTTTTGTTACAACTTTGCAAAATTTGGCGAGTTTTTCACTTCTTACATATAGATCTTTTCAAGGTGCAAAATATCTATAAATTAGTTAATTGATTTTAACAATATTGTATTCAAAAGAAAGGTAATCGATTTACCTTTTCTTATATATATTAACCGTTGCAATTTATGTATACTAGTTCACAAAAATTTAGTTTTGTTACAACTTTGCAAAATTTGACGACTTTTTCACTTCTTACATATAGATGTTTTCGAAAGTTGCAAAATTTCTATAAAATAGTTAATCGATTTTAACAATATTATCATCAAAAGAATGGTAATCGACTTAACTTTCTTTTGATATATATTAGAAGTTAAAAAATATTTTAAGTGGTTTACAAAAACTCACTTTTCTTATAACTTTGCAAAATTTGACCACTTTTTCACTGCTTCGATATAGCTGTTTACAAAAGTTGCAAAATATTTATGAAAACGTAAAGCGATTTTAACGGTGTTATAATCAAAAGAAAGGTAATCGCTTTACCTTTCTTTTGATATGTATAAGTAGTTAAAAAACAGTTTAAGTGGTTTACAAAAATTCACTTTTCTTATAACTTTGCAAAATTTGACCACTTCTTCACTGCTTACATATAGCTGTTTACAAAAGTTGCAACATATTTATGAAAACGTAAAGCGATTTCAACAGTATTATAATCAAAAGAAAGGTAATCGGTTTGTCTTTCTTTTGATATATATTAACAGTTGCAAATCATTTATGGTGGTTCACAAAAACTAAGTTTTCTTACAACTTTGCGACCAGTTTGAACTACACTTTGAAGGTGCTCCTGGCGTTGAAGGTGCTGAGGGCGCAAGGTACTGATGGTGCTCCTGGCGATGAAGGAGCTGAGGGCAGAAGGTACTGGTGGTGCTCCTGGCGATGAAGAAGCTGAGGGCAGAAGGTTCTGATGGTGCTCTGGCAATGAAGATGCAAGCGTTGAAGGTGCTGATGGTGAGTCCCAAATCAGTAAACAAACAAAAATATCAATTAAAATTTATAAACATATTGTAACAAACCTGGTTTATCCGGTCTATAGCTGGGCTGTGGCTCAGTCGGATGTTGGGTTCCCTTATCCAAACGTTAAAATAAATACGCCAATGATTTTTATAGTGACGCTTCTTTATTTCGCTATTTATTTGGCAGCGTTTGCACGTCACACCAATATAACGTATTTCCTTGGCGGCGTGTCCACGTCACACCATATAAGTACTACTTGGCAGCGTTTTCACGTCACACCAACATAACGTATTGCTTCGGCAGCGTTTTCACGCCACACCATATATCTTAACTACCTACTAAGCAACTTAGTCTTCACAATCGTTGCTTAGCCATTCCAATCTGCGTTTGCACGATCGACTGGAGTATACGACTACTTTACCAGAAGTGATTTTTAATTCCAATTGCTGCTCTATTTATACTGTCCTGCACGCAGGCAGACAGTTATCCTAACAATATTGTCGCTAACATTTTGCTTATTTCCTTTTACTTGCTCCTACATTAGTACGTATGTATGTACTCAACCCTCAACATAAATATGTACATATGTATGTCAATTTCCCGTATATAAATATATATATCCAACAATTCACTTAATATGTATATATATAAGTAGATAAATATAATTCAGGTCTACATACATGTATTAATATATATATATATAATAACAATTATGGAAAATTCAAAATTCTACGTACATGTATATATATATATATATATAATATAAAAACTCAACAATTCAATTTCATTAAATGTGACAGCCAATTGTGAAGTCCCTGAGCGTAGGGACTTGGGGTCTTCACACCGCCCACGCCTACGTTACAATTGGCGCCCAACGTGGGGCCCTTATAAACAAAGGAAGCAGTAAGCGCCAAGGAGGAGAACTCACAAATTACAAAAGTGAAGTGAAGTGAAGTGATTTGGAAAACTACCAAGCAAGAGTGCAAAGACACCTTTTAAGTGATAGAGACACAGGGTAAAGCCCAGAAATTAAGAACTGTGAAAGTAATCAAACATGCCTTACCAATAAGAGGGTAACGTGAAACAAAGGAACATAAACAAAGTGGGTGTACTACTTAAATAAAGAGGAGCTTGTGACCTATACGACGGAGTTCGGCCTTGACAATTCGGGGACCGTCGAGGAGC
Source organism: Rhagoletis pomonella (assembly GCF_013731165.1). Lineage (NCBI taxonomy): Eukaryota > Metazoa > Arthropoda > Insecta > Diptera > Tephritidae > Rhagoletis > Rhagoletis pomonella. The sequence continues at coordinate 4,036 of NW_023472258.1, forward strand.
TGCGTAAACGCCTCTCTACATTTGTACAAGAGGAAGGGGAGACTGAGAACCATCGCGATCGGGTCACTGATTTAGCGCTTAAACATACGAGGTCTACAAGCGCGGGGAACGCACCAACACCGAAGAGACC
>NW_023472259.1:0-4165 GCF_013731165.1 Rhagoletis pomonella
AAAAATGTGGTTCATGCTTTAATTAAAACTACATAAGTCAAACTTTCAAACTTTACACAGAACATAGAAAAATTCAACGAATTCTCGTCTAAATTTTGACCTGTTTAATCTGAGTTTTTAGAAAAATTTTGAGTACGCAGATAGATTGGTTTTTTAATTCTAGTGGAACCAGATCAAGTTTTAAGCGGCTAAAAAATCGGGTTGATTTTTAATGATTTTTTATTGCTGACGGCTTTTTGCACTTTTTACCAAATAAAAGGGAATTTCTTGTAGAATAAAATGCGCATGACCGTTTGCAAACAAATAAAAAAAAATTATCGCTATTTTTTACAAATTGCACTTGCTATATGCATAAAACCGCAATTCCCGTCGAAAATAACATAAAAGTTTAACTTAAAAACATTGCAAATATTAAACAAAAAACAGGATGCACTCACTTTGCCAGTGTACATACATATTTGTGTTTAAAATTAACTACTTATGAAATAATTTTTGTGGCACGAACATATACATACTTGCGCTTTCTAAAAATGGGAATAAAAATTGGATTCGCATAAAATTTTAATTCTAATAACTAATTTTCAGTAACTTTTGGCAAATTTGAGCGATTATGTGAAGTTATGCATGCGTTTGTACCTACATATCCATTTACATATATTATTTTAAACAAAGCTAATAGTAAAATTTAAAATGGAATATGAATATGACAATTAAAAAAAAAACAAAAAAAAAAATTATTACTTGGTCCGTCCGGGATTTGAACCAAGACAAACGGCGAGACGCCAAAAAGTTGCATCGCCTCTAGCATACGCGCCACAGTACATCATCCAAATTCCAATCTCTAAATCACTACATATATGAAATTCTTCATATATTCAAAAAGACAAACGAATAAATATGTATGCATTAATAAATGTAAATATGTGCATACATATGTACGATTGTACTGCTTTCGTCTTCCCCTCGCTGTCAACCAACCACAGAAAAATTATTGAATTTCTGCGAATTGCCACGACGCCACCAAAATTAACCCTTGGTTGACGAAATATTTAGGTTTTCGTATAAGTTTACATTTAATAAAGCCATACTCGTACATTTTATATGGAGAAGAATATTAATTAATTTAAAATTCTGCATGTAACCATGTTCTCGACGATACATGTAACTTCCATCAAGATTAACCATAAAAATTGTGCTTCATTAACAGTTGGAACCAGCTGAAACCAAAAAAACTATGTCCGCTAAAAAGTGTTAAAAACCAACTGGAATTGACATTTTTTACACGCATACATGCATACATTCATATACACATCTACAGTGGAGTAGCACTAGGTTGAACATTGCATTGCTTGTACTTTGATGTGTTTGAATCTTTTATGGTACTGAAGATTTGCTTAGGGATGAAAAATATTAAAAATCGTTCGTGCATATATGTAAATATATTTTTATAAACGCTTGGAAGTATAGAAATTTTTAATATTAAAAAATAAATAAAATAATTTTTTTGTATATATATAAATTTTGTTCAAGGCACATTGACCCACCTGTACAAAAATTGTGGCGCGGCATGGACAAAAATTTTACAATTTCGGACCGAAAAATATGAAAACGAGCTAAGTTGCCACGTTACATCTGTGCACTTCCGATAAAACCACATATGTTTGTGATTTTACAAGTTTTGATTTTATTAAAAAAAAATTAATGTATTTTGCTGCAGAAAACATACACTTTTATTTAATGTTTATTAAAATGACACTTTAAAATACTAGTTAATGATTGAAATATTGGTATGGAACAGAGAAATAGAGTGTTTTGTCAAAAATTACCAAAAATTACCAAAAATTACCAAAAATTGCCAAGATTCGAGATAACTTATTTTACTGGTTATAGAGAAATAATTGCCACTTTTCACTTGGCTGGCCGAGATTTCTTCATTTTAAGATTTTAGAATTTTTTGTGTCGGATTGACAAAGTTGCGCTTGTTGGTGATGAATTTGCGGGGAGATGTGCTGCGGTTGTTTTTATGAATGAATTTACTTGGCCTTGAGAAATATGCGCATGCGTTTAGAAATGAAATAGTTATTGTTGTATTTAAATATGCGCGTAATTATGTATGTGTGTATGTATGCTGCCGTGAGTTGTACATATATTTACATATATGTACATTTGTATATATGTGCGTGGTACTTAGACAGCAATATGCACGTATGTATGGATGTACTTATATATGCATGCAAAAACGTTGTCAATTAATGGAGCATGTAGTACATATAGATACATATATGTATGCGTGGGAAATGCATTTTCATTTGACTCCAAAACTATTGGGGCATATTAGTAGACGAAATAAAGTCGACTCTTAAGTTAAAGTTTGTCAGCCCCAAATAAGAAGAAAGTTAGTATGTACTTACATATATGTAATATTATGTGCAGGTGCAAGAACGTTATCAATAAATGATTTTGGAGTATGTGTATGGGGTACATATGTACACATGTATGTAAGTACATATGTACATGCATACATTCAGATGCGATCAACTAATTAGCAACGAAATTCAATATGATATTGTTGCAAATTATCTTTATTTATTTTTAATGATTTTCATTTAAAATATAATTCAATCTGTAACAAAAACCACAATAATAAAAGTTTAAAAGTTTGCACAAATTGCAAAAAAACGAATTGAACTTCAAGAAATGGTCACAAAAATTTTTAATTAGAATATCTAAAAAAAATTCGGGTATGCAGTATTGTAGTCCATTCAATTATAGTATAAGAAAGTGCAAGTTTCAAGTTGTTAAAAATTACCGTTGATTTTTTAGGTTTTTTTTTGTTGGGGTACTGCTGTTTTTTCCCATCCAAAAAAAAAATTTTGTTCATGTGTTATATGGAAGAAAATGCGAACAACCCTCCACAAAAAAATTCTAAAAAATGAACGGTAATTTTTAACGACTAGAAGCTTGGACTTTCATATACTATAATTGAATGGACTACAGTACTGCATACCCGAAAATTTTCTAAATATTCTAACTAAAAATTTTTAAATTTTTATAACAATTCTTTGAAGTTTGATTAATTATTTTGCAATTTGTGCAAGCTTTTAAACTTTTATTATTGTGGTTTCTGTTATAGATTGAATTATGTTTTAAAGGAAATTATTAAAAATAAATAAATAAACATAATTTGCAAACAATATCATTTTGAATTTCGTTGCTAATTAGTTGATCGCATCTGTATGTACTACAAGTATCCATATGCGCATGCCTGGGAAATGGATTTGCATTTGACTCCAGAACTATTATTTTCAAATAATATCTACGAGTATTGCAGTAAAAGTCAAAAACCACTTTGAAGTTAACAAGTGCATTGCTTTGTAAATTTTTTTGTTAATGCGTCCATCTTTAAAGTGAGTTTGTGAAAAAACTAAGGCAGTTAGAAAACTGGGATTTGTTGCATTGAAAATAGTGTAGCAACTACAATAAGAATCGTTAAAAAAAAAAAACGATTTTTGCGACCCAAATGCCGACGGCAAATCATCAATGAGTTTGCATATTTGCATAGCTTTCACCTATTTATTAGATAACAAATCTACGTTTTGGAGTTAAAGCATTCCCTGGCCAATATCTTCGAAAATTAATTTTGAAGTTAACAAACACATTGCTTTATACATTTTTTTGTTAATGCGTCCATCTTTAAAGTGAGTATGTGAAAAACCCAATTTTATCATTTTTTTAACTAACATGCATTTTTACTATTTACATAATATAATACTCGTACAAGAAGCGAACTTGAACAGATGCTTTTTAAGTTTTTAGCAACATTAACTACTGAATAAATTATATTTAACAAATGGTCATGCAGAGATGCAAATCAGCAATTCTAACTAATATAAAAGTACATTTAATATAATTTAACTATATTAATTTATTAATTTTATACAAAAAATATACATGAATACGTTTCTGCATTCACATGCAACCTAGCAACACATAGCCAGACGCTTGCAACAAATATAACATTATCACAACACAAATTTACATTTTTCTCTGTTAACTCTTGTTGAAATGTTAATCGCGCTGTGGCGATATTCCATGGATTTATTTTTCAGCCAAACAATTTTACGTTCCAAAAATTTGCACCTTCTCTATCTATCTAAGTTCTCTG
>NW_023472260.1:0-4165 GCF_013731165.1 Rhagoletis pomonella
TAAAACATTAATCGTTAATCCAATTAAAAATAAAATCTAATTAATTTGTCTAGTTTGTCCGAGTTTGAAACCAAACACCAGTTATAGAAATTATTTTGTGTTTTACGCTTATAAAAAGCACATAATATAAAAAAATTATAATTATTTTTATTAGTAATACATAAACTAGGAACTTTTACAAACCTAGTTTGTAAAACGTTTGTTGGTATATATCTTAATGAAAATGCACACCAAATTGCTTAGATTGATGAGAAAACCTGATTTAGCCATACCGGATTAACTTGCTTTGTGTGCACAGGGAAATAACTTAATTAATCACCAAACCTACTTGATCAAATTAAGAGTTAACGATTAAAAATTAATTTTTTAATCGCGGATACGATTAACTGTTTAGTCAGATTAAAATTAATCATGATTAACTGTAATCATAATGAATTTAATCGAATTAACTAACTGATTAAAACATCAATCGACTAATGCCATCATTGATTTCACATACACATTCACAGTGAAGAAGCAAGGCAAAGCCTCGGATGAGACCCCCCTTATGATGACGACCACGGCAAATGTTTAAAGGACTACGATTTGAGGGCATGCACCTGGAATGTCCGGACCCTTAATGGGGAAGGTGCCTCTGCCCGGCTGGTTGATGTCCTCGTAAGGACAAAAGCTGACATCACCGCCATCCAAGAAATGCGTTGGACGGTGCAAGGCAAACAATGTCTGGGGCCTTGCGACGTCTACTACAGCTGCCATGTAAAGGAGCGCAAATTCGGAGTTGGATTTGTGGTGGGAGAGAGACTCCGTCGCCGAGTACTGTCGTTCACCCCGGTGGACGAGCGTCTAGCCACAATCCGCATCAAAGCGAGATTCTTCAACATCTCGCTCATCTGCGCCCATACCCCGACGGAAGAGAAGGATGAGGCATCCAAGGATCTCATCTATGAGCGCTTGGAGCGCACGTACGAGCGCTGCCCCCGTCATGATATCAAAATCGTGCTTGGCGACTTCAATGCCAGGGTGGGCAAAGAAGGGATCTTTGGAACCACCGTCGGAAAATTCAGCCTCCGCGACGAAACGTCCGAGAACGGATTGAGGCTGATCGACTTCGCCGGGGCCCGAAACATGGTAGTATGCCGTACTAGGTTCAAGCATAAAAAGATCCATCAAGTTACCTGGCTGTCTCCGGAACGAAAAAAGAGAAACCAAATCGTTCATGTTGTGATAGACGGAAGGCACGCTTCCAGTGTTTTAGACGTACGCACACTCCGAGGCCCAAACATCGACTCGGACCACTATCTTGTTGTAGCCAAGATACGCACCCGCCTCTGTGCAGCAAAAAATGTGCGCCCAAATATGCAAGGAAAGCTTAACGTCGAAAAGCTGCAATCCCAACAGACAGCCAGCGCTTTCGCTACTCGACTCTCACACCTGCTCTCAGAGAGCACTCTTCAACAAACCGACATATGCGAGCAGTGGAACCACATTTCCCGCTCATTAAGTACCGCCGCCGGAGAAGTAGTCGGATTTCAGCGAGCCCGAAAGAACAACTGGTACGATGAGGAGTGTCAGGAAGCTGCAGAGAAAAAAGATGCCGCCTACAGGGCCACGCTGCGATCGGGCGCAACGCGCGCTATGTGGGACCGCTATAGGGATCTGAAGAGGGAAGCGAGACGTATTTGCCGCAACAAGAAGAGAGAGGCAGAAATACGTGAGTGCGAAGAGCTTGAAATGCTGGCCGACAGGAGGAATGCCCGAAAATTTTACCAGAGAGTTAGGCGACTTACGGAAAGTTTAAAGCCCGGGGCGCACTCCTGTAAGAACAATAATGGCGACCTAGTAACTGATGTCCAGAGCGTACTTAAATTATGGAGGGAACACTTTTCCGCCCTACTAAATGGTAGCAGCACAGAAAGTTGTGGAGAAGAAGAACCCGAGCCCGCAGTCGATGATGACGGAGTCGACGTTCCACCGCCTGACTATGACGAGGTACGTATAGCAATAACGCGGCTGAAAAACAACAAAGCCGCTGGAGCTGACAGCCTGCCAGCTGAGCTATTCAAGTACGGCGGCGAGGAGTTGATAAGGTGCATGCATCAACTCTTGTGCAGAATATGGTCAGATGAACGCATGCCCGACGACTGGAATTTAAGTGTGCTCTGCCCAATCCACAAGAAAGGTGACCCCGCCATTCGCGCCAACTACCGCGGGATCAGCCTTCTAAGCATAGGTTACATGGTCTTATCGAGCGTATTGTGTGAAAGACTGAAGCCCACCGTCAATGAACTGATTGGGCCTTATCAGTGTGGCTTTAGACCTGGCAAATCCACCATAGACCAGGTATTCACAATACGCCAAATCTTGGAAAAGACCCGCGAGAAAAGGATCGACACTCACCACCTATTTGTCGACTTTAACGCCGCTTTTGACAGCACTAAAAGGAGTTGCCTATACGCCGCTATGTCTGAATTTGGCATCCCCTCAGAACTCATACGGCTGTGTAAAATGACGTTGAGCAATACCACCAGCTCCGTCAGAATTGGAAAAGACCTCTCCGAGCCGTTCGCCACAAAACGGGGTTTCAGACAGGGCGACTCCCTTTCATGTGACTTCTTTAATCTGATGTTGGAGAAGATAATAAGAGCTGCAAAACTGAACCGCTCAGGAACAATTTACTACAAGAGCGTGCAATTGCTGGCTTATGCCGATGACATCGACATCATCGGTAACAAAAACCGCGAAGTCTGTTCTGCCTTTTCCAAGTTGGATAGGGAAGCAAAGCGCATGGGTCTGGTGGTAAACGAGGACAAGACGAAGTATCTCCTGTCATCAAACAAACAGTCAGCACATTCGCGCCTTGGCACCCACGTCACTGTTGACAGTTACAATTTCGAGAAAGTAGAGAATTTCGTTTACTTGGGAACCAGCATTAACACCGATAATAATGTCAGCATTGATATCCAACGTAGAATCACTCTTGCCAACAAGTGCTACTTTGGACAGAGTAGGCAATTCAGGAGTAAAGTCCTCTCTCGACGTACGAAAACCACGCTCTATAAGTCACTCATCATGCCCGTGCTGGTATATGGCGCAGAAGCATGGACAATGACAACATCCGATGAGGCGGCTCTTGGGGTATTTGAGAGAAAGATTTTGCGGAAGATTTACGGTCCTTTACGCGTTGGCGCCGGCGAGTACCGCAGACGATGGAACGATGAGCTATATGAGCTTTACAACGATATGGACATAGTGCAGCGAATTAAAATACAGCGGCTCCGCTGGCTTGGTCATGTCGTTCGAATGGACACCGACGCTCCAGCTCTGAAAGTATTCAACTCGGAACCCGCTGGTGGTAGCAGAGGAAGAGGGAGGCCCCCACTGCGATGGAAAGATCAGATGGAGAAGGACTTGGCTTCACTTGGCGTTTCCAATTGGCGTCAGTTGGCACAGAGGAGAAACGACTGGCGTGCTTTGCTGAACTCGGCCAAAATCGCTTAGGCGGTTACAGCGCCAAAAAAGAAGAAGAAGAAGATTTCACATACATATCACTATACTACGTTTCAGTTCTCTCCCACAAATACTTCTAGAGATATGTATGTAATATGAAAATTCCAATTAGTATGGGAGGGGCCTTGAGTTATCGGACTTACTTTCAGTCTAAGACCATCTTTCCGAAATCCGTAGTAAGTGTACTAAATTTCGTTCTGATCGGAATACCGATTAAGGAAGTAGCCTACTTTGCAATCCAGGTCATAAACCATCTTTGAACAAAATTTCATTTTCAAACAGGTGGCAATTCTTAAGAAGGTAGCCTATTTTCCAACATAGGTCATAAGCTATCTGTGTGCAAACTTTCATGCAAATCAGTTCAGTCATTTACGCGTATTAATTTAATTAAACTTTCCTTATACGTGATAACTCTTAAAATAGTAGCCTATTTTCCAACATAGGTCATAAGCTATCTGTGTGCGAAATGTCATGCAAATCTGTTCAGTCGTTTCCGCGTATTAATTTAATTCCAAAAATTAGCCTATTTTCCACTGTAGGTCATAAGCTATCTGCTTGCAAAATTTCATGCAAATCCGTTCAGACTTTTCCGCGTATTAATTTATTTAAACTTTTTAGCAGGTGGTAACTCTTAAAAAAAGTAGCCTATTTTTCAACC
>NW_023472261.1:0-4164 GCF_013731165.1 Rhagoletis pomonella
TAATTTGTTTCACTTAAATTTGTACAAATATTTATAATAAATGAAAATATTAATTAGAGAAATATTTTTCTGCCAAGAATGTCATTATGAAAAATGTTAATTATTAACGATTTTTACATCTCTGTTTCGAAAATTGTCAGCTTTCTAAATAAGTATTACCAATGTACCAATAAAAGGTATGTGCAGAAATTATTACATATGTACATACCTATAAATCTACGTTAAAATAAGTAAACAAATTTAAGCGCTTCTAATTCTAACTTTAGATATATACATTTTATTACTTATTTAAAAAATTCTTAATACAAGTTTCTTCGTACTTTTTTTCTTCGCTATTGGGTCAAGCATTTAATAAAGATTCTAAAACCTGATTTGTGGGTTTGTGGTGGTTCCTACCATTTACAATAAGTTGCAAATTATCAACTTTTCTCAAAAAAAGATTTAAAAAATCTGTGTGCAAACCCCTTTTTATTTTAGTGTGGTAGAATCGAAAAAAATGTGGTAGATTTGAATAAGATGTGGTAGATTTTCCAATTCATATTTTATTGGGTATACATATCGCACACCGTCGTCAAAAGAAGCACAACTCAAAAAATTAAATCGGGAAATATAATTGCTAGTGGATCGTACAGATTCCACGCAATTGGTGCAAAAATAAGTATAACATTAGTTTTCTAGTTAGAGAATATAATCATGAAGAAAATAATATTTTATTTGTATGCAAAAAAATCGACCAAATTATTTTCCCATTGCATAATACTTTAGCAAATATAAATAGGCGTATTTTTGAAATATTAGAAAGTTAAGGCACAGATATATTTAAAGCAAAATTTATGATGTACCTTTTTAAAAATCTATTGATTAATTTTTATATTTCAAATTACAATTGAGTTGAAATTCTAGAGTTATGTGAAAATTGTAAACAAATGTTCTGTCTAAAAATGTGGTAGATTTTAAGCCTTGTGTGGTAGATGTGGTAGACACCCAAATTTAAAAAAAAATACGTGGTTGATCTACCACACATGTGGTAGAAGCTTGCACACTGTTCTAAACGTATGTTTTGAGCAAATTGATGTTTAAAGCTAGCAATATATCCCATGTCCATTTTCCAAAACTATAATAATAAACATGGCAGTTTTTAAGCAATTTGGTTCCTGTAATTAAGGAAATATTGTAGTTTTGGCATTTTTCGAAATTACCATTTTATGAGAGGGACCAGGTTATTGTTCGACTTTTGTATTTTCAATACCCTGCTGCCCTAGATAAAAAAACCCTCGTACAGAATTTCGTTGAGATATCTCAACTTTTGCTAGAGTTTTCGTGTACGCAAATAAACGGACATTGACTAATCATCTTCTCTTTTTATTCTGAGCATTTTTATGTATATATACATACATAAGTAGTACATACGAACATAAATGTATGTATCCATATCGATTAATTTTGGTTGTTCCAAATATACGTTATTTGAAAAAAAGTTATGGTACCCTCTTGCAGAACTGCGTTGTAAATATGTTTAGGAAACATTTAAATTAATAGTTTATTAAAAAAGTTGCTCAAAGTAATGGAACTCCTCAACCCCTTAAAAAAAAAACAGGAACCCTTCTGAAATTTTGTTTTGAAAGTTTTCATATTTGAAAACTGAAAACAATCACAGTATACAGCAAACCAGCCATTGACAATATGCTTATTTGAAAACTAATACATGAAATGTTGTGAATATATAGGATTTTTTTGTCATTAACCCATAGGCAACAACTGGTGCAAAAGTACCTACAAATGTTTGTTGATATATTTGAAATGTAAATTTGAACAGCAAAATTCATAAAACAAATTATAATAAAACAAAAATATTGTTAATTACTACGTGGGAGGTGGGCGTGGTTATTGGCAGATTTCGACAAAATTTAACACTAACCTAAATTATACCAAAGGCAACTTCGACACCGACTTTCGTTAAAATAACTAAATTATGTACGAGTTAGCGTGCTTACAAACAGAGAGGGCTGAACTAGTTCATCTCGTCATTCTGAATATATGTGTATATACATACATACATTTTATACGGTTAACAAACGCGCTCGCTTATTTGCATAAACCGTCTTTACTTGCATTAATTCATGCATTATCCTCCTTCAAATGTGAATAATCGGCTGAACAAATACACACAAATTACGTGCATTTGAAAATTGGAGAGCTGTACCATAAGCTAAGTAATACTTCTTTTACCGCCTAATCGATGGGACCATTTTACAAAGTCAGCCCACCATTACTCACTCAAAGTTGTGTTCAGAACACGGTTTGACTTATGTAGGAACTGCATCCGGTCATAATTGCTAACGCTTCACGCTTCATTTGCTTGGAATTTCGTGTTTCTCGTTATTTTATTTTATGTGACTTGAAAATATTTTTCACTATAAGAAAATATTTAAATTGGATTTCATTTGGGTTAACGAAAACGACAACTGTGAAAAAATATCAACCAATACATTCAAACAAAATGCCAAATAAGCATGTTTACATTTTTTGTTTTGGCTACCTGGATCACTGTATACTGTGAAAAAAATATTTAGTACAAAAATAATTGTGATAAATCAATTTTGTATATTCTTCTGCGAAAAAATGTCTACAATCGATGATGTATATGTATACATATCAAGATGTGTCTGTTTTGCTCTACGGTTGCGATAAGTTGCTTTGGAATAAATAATATTGCACGAGTCATTGGCTTTGGGTTAGTGGCAGAAAACTTCAATACATAAGTACATATACTTTGAAATAAAATATTTGTTTTTGTTTCAATTCCAGATATGTTCAAACTTTAAAGTATAAAATATATCAACCCTGGGAACAAATTATTGGTACTGAATGGTAAAAAAAAGTGTGCATTCATTCTAAATATACAATCATGTGTGAGTGCGAATGCTGCTGAACATTCACATACTATACTGAATGGCAATCTAGCATTCAATAACAAAACACAGTTTGTTTGTTTTCAAATATTTTAAGCCACTCAGGAATGAAGTTTTTATTTATACAAACCAACAATCAACATTTTGAAAGGAATGCCGAGTGAATGCAGACTATGTTGATTCAATCATTTTACAGCTCTGATTTTCCTTTCAATTAATCGAGCGATTAACCGATTCATTTTGAAAATAGTCGGAAAGAAATCATAAAAAATTTACTACTTTACTCACACAATAATGTATGAATCAAAATTCCGTAACAAAATTGGAATTCTTACCACTCAATAATATAAGCAACAATAAAAAGGGTCCACTCTACTCGAAATTTTTTACATTATCGTTTTCTGCAAATTTTTTAAACGATATTTTTGCAAAAAAACCGCAACACAAGTTTTCCACAATTCAAAACACTGCAAGCCGCGTCTCAAACGCGTCGAAACAGAGGAACATGGAATGTTCGAAAAGTTCGCAGTGACGGAATCGTGGAAGTGTGTACTAGCTCATTAAAATATATGGGTAGCATTGTTGTAATTTTTGGCTCTATGCATTGGGACCTGTCACACGGTCAATATTTATTGACGTGATCCAAGTATCGCGATATTTACCGTCAATAAATAGTGAACGTACGTGTAGCACTTTCGAAACGCGATCCATACTAGTAGTGGGTAACTCAGCACTGTGCTGAGTTACTGTGCTGACTCTTAAGGCCCGTTTACATAGAACTTTGGCGTTGCGTTGGCGTTGGCGTCGCTTCAACAGCTGACTATGAATACATGAATTCAAATGCAGCCGTCCACATAGCCAAAATTCGACAACGCTCACGCCAACACAAAGCAAAAAGATGGCCAACTCTCAACTTTTCGCGTGCGTCGCTCGTCAGCTGTTGCGAATAAATAAAATTATGTGAAATATTTTTCCTTTTTAATCAAGTGCGGGCAAGAAATATCGTTTTTAATGCAATTATTGATATGAAATATTAATTTATCTGTCGTTAATATGTTAATTTAGTGGCCCAAGGATTCGCCGCCAAGCGTTCATTGTAGCAAGCATACTTTTAACGTGCGTTCTGTCAAACCAACGCCAACGCCAACGCAACGCCAAAGTTGTATGTAAACGGGCCTTTAGAACTGTGCCGCACGCTCAGACTCACCTCTGAAAAAATTTGTAACTCAGTTTATGTGCTGACAATGTATAG
>NW_023472262.1:0-1881 GCF_013731165.1 Rhagoletis pomonella
ATCTATACATATAATAAAATTGTAACAGGTCGATGTCTGTACATTATAGATATTAAAGAAAAATTAATGTGGGGGGTCTTTATTAGAGCACCAGAAGCCAAATCAACCATTTTTAGAATTTTTGTCTGTCTGTCTGTCTGTCTGTCTGTCTGTCTGTCTGTATGTTTGTTCGCGCATCACTCGAAAACGAATGCATGGATTTAAATACAGTTTTCACCGATGTATTGCTAGAGGTCTAACTTAAAATTTAGGAAGAAAAAAAATTAGAGAGTTGCCACCTGTTTGAAAATTGGAGTTTAAGTAAATTGACAAGAAAAAATGAATATTGCAATATGGGCGTCAAAAGAAAGAGAATGAAGAAGGCTTACAGCAAAAAATATTTTTTTAGAGTTGCCACCTGTTTAAAAATTTACATTAAATTTAATTTATAAGATAAGTTGAATATTGCAGTATGGGTATCAAACTGAAAGGGTTTAGGAAATTATATTGCCGAAAATATTTTTAGGGGGGGCTGCCACCTGTTTGAAAAAGTGTATTGTATTAAATTGATAAAATAAATGAAATCTATATCTACATCTATAAATCTATACATATAATAAAATTGTAACAGGTCGATGTCTGTACATTATAGATATTAAAGAAAAATTAATGTGGGGGGGTCTTTATTAGACCACCAGAAGCCAAATCAACCATTTTTAGATTTTTTGTCTGTCTGTCTGTATGTTTGTTCGCGCATCACTCGAAAACGAATACATGGATTTGAATGCAGTTTCCACCGATGTATTGCTAAAGGTCTAACTTAAAATATAGGAAGAAAAAAATTAGAGAGTTGCCACCTGTTTGAAAATTGGAGTTTAAGTAAATTGATAAGAAAAAATGAATATTGCAATATGGGCGTCAAAAGAACGAGGCTGAAGAAGGCTTACAGCCAAAAATATTTTTTAGAGTTGCCACCTGTTTGAAAATTTACATTTAATTTAATTTATGAGATAAATTGAATATTGCAATATGGGTATCAAACTGAAGGGGTTTAGGAGATTTTATTGCCGAAAATGGTTTTAGGGAGGGCTGCCACCTGTTTGAAAAATTTTATTGTATTAAATTGATAAAATAAATGAAATCTATATCTACATCTAGATATACATATAATAAAATTTAACAGTTCGATGTCTGTACCTTATAGATATTAAAGAAAAATTAATACGGTGGGTTTTTATTAAAGCCACAGAAGCCAAATAAACCATTTTTAGAATTTTTGAATATCTGTCTGTCTGTATATTTGTACGCGCATCAGTCGAAAACATGGAATTGAATGCAGTTTTCACCGTTGTATCGCTAGAGATTTAGCTTCCAATATAGAAGAAAAAATTAGAGAGTTGCCAAATGTGTTTAAAATTTCAGTTTAGGTCAATTGATACGGTAATGTGAATACTGCAATATGGCTATCAAATTAAAGAAATTTACAAAGGCCTACAGCTGAAAATATGTTTGTGGAAGGTTGCCACCTATTTGAAAACTTTAATTTAATATAATTGATAGCATAAATTACATATTGCAATATTGGCATCAAACTAAAGACGATAGGAAATTTTAATCCTGAAAATATTTTTAGGGGATTTGCCAACTGATTGAAAAATTGTATTCATTGAAATTTGTAAAATAAATGAAATATTTCAATACCAATATTAAACTAAAGAGGATTAGGAAGCTTACTTTTGAAAATATTCTTGAAGCGGGTTGCCACTTATTTGAAAACTTGAATTCAGTTAAATTTACTATTGGGCAATTCACAAGGTGTTGTGAAGTTATATTTTCCTAACAAAAGTTGTGTTACAACACGACGGTTGTGAACACCTGTTACGATTATTTATTATATCTCAG
>NW_023472262.1:1891-4164 GCF_013731165.1 Rhagoletis pomonella
ATAGGTTGCAGAGTTGTATCGTCATGTGTTATTTTTCTTCACAAAACAATAACAACATTTTTACAACTGTCATGAAATATCATGACTTCACGACAAACACGACAAATACGACACCTTGTGAATTGCCCAAATAACAACATTTTTACAACTGTCATGAAATATCATGACTTCACGACAAACACGACAAATACGACACCTTGTGAATTGCCCATATATAAACTAAGTGTTGCCATATGGGTATCAAACGAGAGTACTTGAGAATAATAAAATTGCAACAGGCCGATATCTGTACATAATAGATGTTAGAGAAAAATTAATAGGAGGTTTATTAGATCAACAGAAGCCAAATCTAAAATTTCGGTATGTTTGTCTGTATGTTTGCAAGCGCATCACGCAAAAGCTAATGTATGGAATTAAATGCAGTTTTGCTAGAGCTCTAATTGAAAATATAAAATCAATTTTTTTTTTTGTTTTAGTTCATCTTCGATCATTATTCCTAGGTATTTGAACGTATTAACTTTTTCCAGTGCGCCGTTGTTTATATTTAGAGTTAGCAACGCACCGTTCTCAAAATTTCGCCTTGATATAACCACAAACTTAATTTTTTTTTATTTCTGTGTGGAAGGGTTTTCGCTAAAAAAAATTTAAACTTTTCGTTGTTGCTGCCAAAAAAATTAAGAAATCTGAGACGTCACGTTTTACAATTTCATACAGTTCTCTTTACAATGCATTTCACTAAACTACTAAACGGCTGCATCGACTTGGTTCATATTTGGCAGCACGTTGAAAATAAATATTCTGACCAAAAATTTACTCGGTTCTTAGCTCGGGATATTCTAAAATTCTTATACAGACTAAAACGTAAAAAACCAATATATCACTAAAACCAATTACGCTGGGGAACTGAAACTTAGCACTGATGCATATATTGCAAATGCATTGGGAAAGTGGGCGTTCCATGCAAACTGAACTTCTCATATAGCTTATGTCTGTAACTGCTTACGCTAACGTCCTGAAATTCTACACAGCTACATATGTTATCAATACCGTAGTTATGGCGAAAAGTGATAATTATTGGAAAGGCTGGATCGATATACATTTACGTAAACGCGCAAGTATCACTCGATTGGGAACCATTTTCTCCTAGATTTATAAATCCCATTGAACTATTGTAACTTTGTCTTTAATTTTCAGTAAAGTAAAATTTTTGTGAAAATTTTGAAGAATTTTTTTTAAGTTTTTCACAAAGAATGGAGCTTTGCTTTTACGAGTTTCGCTATAAACTGTCCTATCTACTTACCTATTTGCATAAAATGATAGCCGTTTTCGTTGTTTCGTTGTTATATGGTCCAATTACATGCTACTATAAAACTCGCTAGGTGGTGCTGGAGTAGAGTTATTTATAAAAATCGTATTTATTAACCGATTTCGTTCAAATTTTAAATGTGAGCTATGTACCTGTATGATGGAAAATTCTTTTGATAAAAATTTACCCGATTAGTGCCGCTTGAGTTAAGGTAGAAATTCATAACACGTATTCATTTTATGGTAAGCAATGGTTTTGCAGAAAATAAGCCCAATGGATGGCGCTGCAGCCGAAATGTATAGAAACCAAGTGTGGTTGGTCTGCTTTGGACCTATGTTTAAGTTATACGAATTTAGTTTTCATATTTTTAAATGAAGTATGGGGTTAAGTTTTTCTGACGCCCTCATGCACGATCATGCGGTCTTGCATCTACCCTGAAATCAGTTCATAAATTTTACCACGAATTGTAAAAGTGGCGAATTAACAAGGAAAGATCACCGTAGGTATATCAACTGCTTCATTTGAAAGATACTTAAGAGATCACACTACTCATTTAGCAATGTACCGGAAAACTTTTCATCCTATGGGACAGCGAGGATTCTTGGCCTTCCTATAAGGAAAATGCACTTCTGTGCTCTTGAGTTTCCCTATAAGAACTTTTATTGGCATACGTAAGATCATACAAAAAGATCACGCATGATTGGCAGAGATCTCACAGATGAAAATTTGCCTATGTGTGAGGAGGATACTGCGCCTTAGTGGTTTCAACTTAAATCAAAAACTTTGACTTTACAGACTAATTTTGTTTTTAAACGCTCTTTCGCATTGGCTAACGCAAAAGCTCTTATTAGGCGCCGCGAAGTAAGCGGGCATTGGCTAGTAAATAAATAAATATATAAATAAAAGTTCCACATCAAAGTAAAAAAAGAAATAAAATAAATAAGTAAATCAATAAATAACAGTCAAG
>NW_023472263.1:0-1241 GCF_013731165.1 Rhagoletis pomonella
TGTGGAAAGAAAAAATTTGTAGCTTTCGTTTTTTAAGAAAAAATGGTTTGTAGTGCAAACTTGACACCATGCACCATTGACGACAGAATTGATATATTGAAAAGGTTATAAAGGCGTTAATTGTAGCTTTTTTGTTGTAAATTTGTTGTGGAAAGAAAAAAAAAACTTGGTAGCTTTCGTTTTTCACACAACACACAATGGTGCACGGTGTCAAGTTAGCACTACATACTAAATTTTGTTCGAAAAAGGGGCAACTCAATTTTTTCCAGAAAACCGAAAGCTACAAATTTTTTCTTCCCACATCAAATTTTAAAGTTAAAAGCTACAATTAATGGCATAGTAACATATCGGATATCTCAATTCTATCGACTAGGTGTATGGTGTCAAGTTAGCACTACATACTAAATTTTGTTCGAAAAAGGGGCAACTCAATTTTTTCCAGAAAACCGAAACCTACAAATTTTTTCTTTCCACATCAAATTTTAAAGTTAAAAGCTACAATTATTGGCATAGTAACATATCGGATATCTCAATTCTATTGACTAGGTGTATGGTGTCAAGTTAGCACTACATACCATTTTTTCTTAAAAAACGAGAGCTACAAATTTTTTCTTTCATCAACAAATTTTAAAGTTAAAAGCTACAATTAATGCCGTTATAACATTTTCAATATCTCAATTCTATCGACTAGGTGTATGGTGTCAAGTTAGCACTACATACCATTTTTTCTTAAACAACGAAAGCTACAATTTTTTTCTTTCCACAACAAATTTACAACAAAAAAGCTACAATTAATGCCGTTCTAACATTCTCAATATCTCAATTCTGTCGTCAATGGTGCATGGTGTCAAGTTAGCACTACATACTAAATTTTGTTCGAAAAAGGGTCAACTCAATTTTTCCAGAAAAACGAATGCTACAAATTTTTTATTTCCACAACAAATTTTAAAGTTAAAAGCTACAATTAATGGCATAGTAACATATTGGATATCTCAATTCTAACGACTCGGTGTATGGTGTCAAGTTAGCACTACATATCATTTTTTCTTAAAAAACGAGAGCTACAAATTTTTTCTTTCCACAAAAAATTTTAAAGTTAAAAGGTACAATTAATGCCGTTATAACATTATCAATATCTCAATTCTATCGACTAGGTGTATAGTGTCAAGTTAGCACTACATACCATTTTTTCTTAAAAACGAAAGCTACAAATTTTTTCTTTCCACAACAAATTTTAAAGT
>NW_023472263.1:1251-3322 GCF_013731165.1 Rhagoletis pomonella
AGCACTACATATCATTTTTTCTTAAAAAACGAGAGCTACAAATTTTTTCCTTCCACAACAAATTTTAAAGTTAAAAGGTACAATTAATGCCGTTATAACATTTTCAATATCTCAATTCTAACGACTAGGTGTATGGTGTCAAGTTAGCACTACATACCATTTTTTCTTAAAAGCGAAAGCTACAAATTTTTTCTTTCCACAACAAATTTACAACAAACAAGTAAGAAAGTCTAAGTTCGGGCGGAGCCGAACATTAAATACCCGGCGCAAGTATTAAATATATGTTTTCCACCTTTCCGAAAGCTACCGCTACATGATAAGCCGGGGTGTATACATTTTAAGTAAATTAGCGTCCTTAATATTCGAAATATTGAATTTTCAAGCATTTCTGAAATTTAACGTTATATGAAAAGCGGCCTCAATTTTAGTCCGATTTCACAATTTTCAACGGTTTGCTTTTATGTGGCAAGCACAATAACCATACCGAGCTTGGTACAAATTGCTAGAAAGGTTAGCGAGATACATATATGTGATAACAAGTGGGCGATGCTATGCCCATTTTCCAAAATTTTGTCATAAACGTATTTCTTGGTAAAGAATTGTGGCAACCATCAATTTTGAATAAATTAGCTTCAATATTTACTGATTTATCGAAGATTTTGTATTTCTCGAAATTACCGTTATATAGGATGTGGGCGTGGTTATTGTCCGATCTTAGAAATTTGCGGCCATTTAGTATGTTGTACCAGGACCAACAACTGTGCCAAGGTTGGAAAAAATTGGTGTAGCGGTTACCAAGATATACACATGTAACCATAAGTGGGCGTGGCTACGCCCATTTGCCAAAATTTTGTATTATTCTTATTTTTCGTGTAAAACTCATTGCAAATATCAATTTTGAGTGAATTAGCTTCAATAGTTACTAAAATATCGCAGTTTTCGGTTTTCTGAAAATTACCGTTATATGGGAGGTAGGCGTGGTTATTGTCCGATTTTTAAAATTTTCAGCCATTTAGTAAGCTGTACTAAGGCCAACAACTGTGCCAAGCTTGGAAGAAATTGGTGTAGCGGTTACCAAGATATACACATGTAACCATAAGTGGGCGTGGCTACGCCCATTTGCCAAAATTTTGTATTATTCTTATTTTTCGTGTAAAACTCATTGCAAATATCAATTTTGAGTGAATTATCTTCAGTAGTTACTAAAATATCGCAGTTTTCGTATTTCTTAAAATTACCGTTATATGGGAGGTAGGCGTGGTTATTGTCCGATTTCGCCCATTTTCAATACCATCCGTCCTACGCCTAAAAGAAGTTCACGTACCAAGTTTCGTTAAGATATCTCAATTTTTACTCGAGTTATCGTGTGCACAGACGGACGGACGGACGGTCACCGCTTAATCGATTTCTCTTTTCATTCTGATCATTTATGTAAAACATTTGTCTATATCTATCTCGATTCGTTTTGCCTGTTTCAAACAACCGTTATGTGAACAAAGTTATAATAAAGCTACAATTAATGCCGTTGTAACATTTCCAATATCTCAATCCTGTCGTCAATGGTGCGTGGTGTCAAGTTAGCACTACATACTAGATTTTGTTCGAAAAAGGGGCAACTCAATTTTTTCCAGAAAAACGAGAGTAACAATTTTTTCTTTCCACAACAAATTTTAAAGTTAAAAGCTACAATTAATGGCATAGTAACATATTGGATATCTCAATTCTATCGACTAGGTGTATGGTGTCAAGTTAGCACTACATACAATATTTTGTTAAAAAACGAAAGCTACAAATATTTTCTTTCCACAACAAATTTACAACAAAATAGCTACAATTAATGCCGTTCTAACATTTTCAATATCTCAATTCTGTCGTCAATGGTGCATGGTGTCAAGTTAGCACTACGTACTAAATTTTGTTCGAAAAAGGGTCATCTCAATTTTTTCCAGAAAAACGAAAGCTAAAAATTTTTTCTTTCCACAACAAATTTTAAAGTTAAAAGCTACAATTAATGGCATAGTAACATATTGGATATCTCAATTCTATCGACTAGGTGTATGGTGTCAAGTTA
>NW_023472263.1:3332-4164 GCF_013731165.1 Rhagoletis pomonella
ATATTGGATATCTCAATTCTATCGACTAGGTGTATGGTGTCAAGTTAGCACTACATACCATTTTTTCTTAAAAAACGAGAGCTACAAATTTTTTCCATCCACAACAAATTTACATCAAAAACACTACAATTAATGCTGTAGTTAACTTTTACAATTTCGAAAAGTGTATTGCTAACTTGACACACGTCACAAAATCGTAAATGATTGATGATGTACAAAGTCACTCTAAGCCGACTTAAGAGTAAGATACAAAACGTAAATAGGCGCACGCGTTTAACATTTAGTTTGACGACCTGGACACTAGCAATGTGACTATTTAGAGAGAACAGTACTATATGCAGTATAGGTACGAACAACAACAGCATAGAATAGCACTAGAGTTCGACCGATTGTTCGGCTTCGGCTTCGACATCGGTAAGCCGATTAATCGGCAGTATTTTCTTATTCGGCTGAATGCTCTGCTTCGGCAAAAAACTACCGAAGTTTTTCCCGAAGCCGAACCTTTTTGCTATCTAGATTTAATTTTTTTTTAATAGATATGCTTTATAATTATATAGGTACATATACATTTATTGTAAACAATCCTTTTAAAAAAATGTGGTTTGCTACTTTTTCGCAAAATCAGCTGTCAGCTGAGAACTTCGGAATTTGAAATTGTGATTAAGGAATAAACTTACAAAAGTGTTCTTAGAGAAGCCCATTTTTTTCCTGGTCTGTACAACTTCTAGATTTGAAAAAATTATTTCTCACAGCAGTTTCTATGTATTTTGTACTTCGTGTACATCTAAAAAGGCAAGATGGAGCTTATTATTTGAAAAAATCGATTTACTTA
>NW_023472264.1:0-4163 GCF_013731165.1 Rhagoletis pomonella
CCGATAAAATAAAAGTTATTATTAGGCATCGCACAATAAATGCCATACTGGTGACCCCGACGTGATACGATTTACGCGGAAATAAAAATATGAACAAAGACGACCCCACGACTTTTTCATCTGGCAATGAAATGTCTGACCCTACAGCTAACCCGGCACAAATGCGGGTGGACACGCTCGACCCAGGGAAGGTTAAGCTCCCAGATTTGGTCGAGGAGCATACGGACCTATGGTTCTGGCAAGTCGAGGCGGCCTTCGAAGCGGCAGGCATCGTATCCGATAAAAAACGGTATTACACCATAATCGGACAACTGCCCACGCGCGTTATGTACAAGCTAGCCGACTTCCGCACAAATCCACCGGCACGAAACGAAATGTACGACAATCTTAAGGCCCGAATTATCAATGAATTCGCCGACAGCACACAAACAAAATTGACAAAGCTGCTCAGCGACCTATCACTCGGCGACCGCAAGCCGTCGCAGTTGTTAGCCGAAATGCGGACCAGGGCGGCAGCTACCCCAGTAACAGACGAGCTCCTAAAGCAGTTATGGCTCCGAAATCTCCCAGAACAGATACGCGCAATACTATCCGCAGACGAGCACATAACTTTGGTAAACGCAGCAACGATGGCCGACCGTATCATGGAGGCTACTAGAAGTAGCGGCGCTTTTATACACGCCGTTCAGCAAAGCCCTCTGCAGACAACAAGTGTACGCCAAAACGCCAGTAATGAACCTGCAAGCCAAATCGAGGAAATGCAACGCCAGATTGAGGCAATCTCACGCGACCTGCGGAACATCAAACGGCCATACCGTGGTAGCCAACGTAGATCAACGCCGACACGATCGAGTTCACGAAGTCGAGAACAGCACGACACCTGCTGGTATCATTACAAATATGGGACGAATGCTCGCAAGTGCAGGCCACCATGCAAGTTCGACCGCAACGCTAGTGGTACACAACAGAATCCAAAAAACTAGAACTCCGAGCCCAAGCCACGGGAGGCGCTTGCCAGCTCGGCCATGGTAACAACAGCCTCCGCCTCTTTATCAAAAATCGTTACGATAACCAACACTTCCTCGTCGACACCGGAGCGGACATCTCGGTGATTCCAGCAACCGCAAACAACAGAAAATGTCAATCGCCGGTAACCCAGTCAATCTACGCAGCGAACGGAACCCCAATACGAACATTTGGGCAGAAAAGAGTGAAAATTAATTTTGGTCTCCGCCGCCCGTTTGAATGGACATTTTGCGTGGCTGACGTGAAAACGCCGATTATCGGGGCGGATTTTTTAACCCACTACGAGCTGCTAGTAGACTTAAAAAACAAGTCGTTAATCGATAAAACAACGAAGTTGTATACATACGGTATAACGCGAGCAACAACTACCACTGGCATTAAACTTGTTACCGATACAAACAAATACGCAAAGTTACTCTCAGAGTTTAAAGTGCTTTTCTCGCCCTCACGAAATAAACCTATACCGAGCACAACAACGTTCCACCACATCATCACAAAGGGCCCGCCAGTGCACGCCAAGCCACGTCGCCTCACGCCGGAAAAGCTAAAGATCGCCAAAGCAGAGTTCGAATACCTGATCGCAAGAGGTATTTGCCAGCCGTCCAAAAGTCAATGGGCCTCGCCACTCCACATGGCCCCAAAAAAGGACAACACCTGGAGACCGTGCGGGGATTACAGGGCGCTTAACGCTATCACTGAGAAGGACAGGTACCCCATCCCAAATATCCAGACATTTCATCAAGTATTTGCGAACAAAAATATATTTTCGACCATCGACCTGGAAAGAGCGTATCACCAGGTACCAATGCACCCCGATGACATCGAAAAGACGGCCATAACGACGCCGTTCGGCCTATTCGAATTTCGATTCATGACATTTGGGTTATGCAACGCGGGCCAAACCTTCCAACGACACATCGACAGCGTGTTCCGAGGACTAGACTTTGTCGTCCCATACCTAGATGACATCTGCGTCGCGTCCCGCACCGAAACCGAACACAATCATCATCTTCGAATTGTACTCGAACGTCTAAAGCAAAACGGCTTAACAATTAATGCCAACAAGTGTGTTTTCGGTCAACAAAATGTAAGGTACCTCGGTCACTTAGTCACGCCTAATGGAATTTTGCCCCTTCCAGAAAAAGTGGAAGCGATAAATGCCTACAAGGAACCCACCATCGCAAAGGACTTACGACGTTTCATCGCAATCATAAATTTTTATCGAAGGTTTATTCCGGGAGCCGCACACACCCAGAATATTCTTCAAGCGCTAATACCAGGCAATGTCAAAAACGACACACGCAAAATTCAGTGGACCGAAGAATCCCGAAAGGCATTCAATGACTTTAAGTCAAAGTTAGCCAATGCAACTCTACTTGCATACCCACAAGCGAACGCGCCACTCACGCTTTCGGTCGACGCATCAGACAATTGTATCGGAGGGGTATTGCACCAGATAAAAAACGACGAGGCGCAACCCCTCGGATTTTTTTCGCGTAAGCTGACAAAATCTGAGCGTAACTGGAGTACGTACTCAAGAGAGCTTTTCGCCATATACAAAAGTGTTAAATACTTCGTCGACCAACTCGAAGGTAGATGCTGCGCGATTTACACTGACCACAAGCCAATCACGTTCGCTTTCAAGCAGAAACCCGAAAAGGCTGACCCACGACACCTCCGTTACTTACATTACATCAGCCAGTTTACGACCGACATACGTTACGTTAAGGGTAAAGAAAACGTAGTCCCTGATTTTCTTTCACGCGTCAATGCAGTGCAGCGCGAATCTATCGACTACGACATCATTGCTGCAGAACAGGAAACAGACAGCGAGCTCAAATCCATCCTTCAGGGAGATGGGCGGTTCAGTATTTCGTTGACTAAAATGCCAGTGGTCAATTCAACACAAAAGGTTTATTGCCAGGCTACAAACAGCAAGTGCAAACCTTTTATTCCAAAGTCATGTCGTAAAACAGTTTTTAACGCTGTACACAACATCTCGCATCCCGGTATTCGAGCCACTACCCGTCTCATTAAAGAGAGGTTCGTGTGGCCTAATATCCACCAGGACATCGTAACCTGGGCAAAACAGTGCATACCCTGTCAAAAATCAAAAATCCAGCGACACAATAGAACTGCGCCCGAACGATACGATACCACTGAGTCACGTTTCGACCATATCAACATTGACATTGTTGGTCCGTTACCGCCTTCAAACGGTTACCGATATCTACTCACAATGGTCGATAGATTCACCCGGTGGCCAGGAGCGGCGCCGATCAAGGACATAACGGCCGGAACTATCGCCACCACACTCATCGAAACATGGATCGCGCGGTTTGGTATACCCTCTAAAATCACGACAGACCAAGGCCGGCAGTTCGAATGCCAGATCTTTAAACAGCTTAATGAGAGACTAGGCATACGTCACCTTCGAACAACGGCATATCACGCCCAATCCAACGGCTTAGTCGAGCGGTTCCACCGTACACTGAAAGCGGCAGTAAAATGCAAAGATCGACAAAACTGGGCATTCGAGTTACCTCTAATCATGCTCGGACTACGCGCAACGTTCAAAGAAGATATACAGGCAACACCGGCGGAACTAGTTTACGGGAAGAGCTTACGACTACCAGCAGAATTTTTCACCGAATCGAAGCCACATCCCAACGAAGTGGAATTCATTGAAGACTTCAGACGTGCAATGAATTTGATCCGGCCGACGCAGACAGCGCATCACGCAAAAGCACAACCTTTCATACAAAAAGAACTCCATCGATGCACGCAGGTGTTTGTAAGAAACGACGCAGTCGGGCCACCACTACAACAGCCGTACGACGGACCATTCGCAGTCATAGAACGTCACCCGAAGTATTATACGCTGGACATCCGAGACAAAGCCAAAAAAATATCGATTGACAGGTTGAAAGCAGCATTTACCGACGACAACAACACCATCGACGAGAATATAGAACCTCCTTCCTCCGAGAGCAACGAGACTCAGACGAAAACCACAACACGCCTGGGAAGAAAAGTTCGATTTCCTAGTCGTCTGTGTCTGTAAACCCACACATACTGGAAGGGGGCTGGTTGTGGCGGTTTAGTAGGTGAACACACCCAAAACCAGACGGCAGCAT
>NW_023472265.1:0-4163 GCF_013731165.1 Rhagoletis pomonella
TCAGTTATATTTTATTTGCAAATTCCGAGCGAAGCAGTTTCGTAACAGTTTTCACAATTTTCGCACGTTCTTCTTGCTTGCACACACGTGGGTAAGTAAGGTCACACCAAGGTGAGTGCATGAAAAAAGCACACAAATACGATTTGCGAAGGCGCGTACCAGAAAAGGCGCATACCGGCAGCGAAGAAGAGTCATCGGCTGAAAGTTCCATGGACGAGTCAAGACAACTAGAGGGAGCAAGTGCAGATAGCATGAACGCCATAATTGCAACGTTAAACGCACTCAGGGCTTCAGTGGAGGAGTTAAGGAACAGCACAGTGGAAAGTCAGAGGGATATAATTCGTTTACGGGAAGAAATTCAACCTCAAAGCGTCGTGGAACAAGTGCAGCCAGCACAGAGTGAGCCAAGACAAGTCATGTCACCACAGGAGGAGGCCAGCCAGGTCGTGCCAGCTACGGATGTGAGAGTGAAGTTATATGACTTACCGACATTTAATGGCAATGTGGAAGAGTGGCCACTGTTTCGTGCGAACTTCGACGATACAACAGCGATTTTTAAGTATAGCAATAGGCAGAATTTGATGCGCCTACAGAAGTGTCTCATGGGTCCGGCAAAGGAGGCGGTAGCATCAATGCTAATCTACCCGAATGATGTGCCAACCGTGTTAAGCGAACTCGAATTTAGATTTGGAAGGCCAGACATGCTTGTAAAATGTCAAATTAGCAAATTACAACAGTTTCCACTAATCTCCGAGACCAAGCCCGACCAAATTGTTTTATTCTCCTCAAGAGTGCGTAATGTGGTAGCATTCTTGAAGTCGGCAAAGTGTCAGCAGCACTTAGCAAATGTTACTTTATTGGAGCAAATGGTGGGTAAATTACCTCAGGCGCGACAATTTGATTGGGCAAGGCAGGCGGCGACCATACAGCCGTACCCGACGGTAGAAGATTTTTCAAAGTGGCTTAGCGAGTTGGCTCGAATAGCTTGCTTAATGCCTACAGCAAGCACCTCGAGTACAAGGGTAAATGCGCCGACAGCTAACCCTCGGCGGTTGATGCACATAGAACGTGCAATAGAGTGCTATAATTGCAGCGGCAATCATTCAGTTTTCCAATGCGAACAGTTCAAGAAGATGGGTGTGCAAGACCGATGGGAGCTGGTGAAAACGCTCCAACTTTGCTTCTCGTGCTTGCGAAAAGGACATTGTACGTTAAAATGTCGATCTCGGAAAAGGTGCAATGTAAATGGGTGCCAACGGTACCACAATCCGTTACTACATGGTGAAGAAGCAAAAACTCAACCGGTACTTAAAGCTACACAAACAAATGAGACAGCGCAGCCCATATTAAACTGTCGCCTAACACAAAGCACGTGCGGGCAACTGTTCAAGATGTTACCGGTCAACATTTATGGCCCCAACGGAAAGCGAGAAGTGTTAGCGATGTTTGATGAAGGTTCATCAATATCGATAATGGAAGAAAAGGTCGCCAAACAAATCGGTGCCAAGGGTAAAGCACGTCCGCTAACGCTTCAGTGGTACGATGACAAAGTAGTCACCGAACAAGCATTGAAACTAAATATTGAAATCGAAAATCGCTTAGATATGACCAAATTTTTATTGAAAGATGTGTTTACTGTGAAAGAACTGAATTTGCCAGAGCAGTCTTTGCAGAAGGAGGACTTCGAGCACTTGAAACACTTGCCGCTCATAAATTACCACGCTGCGAAACCGGTTTTGTTGATTGGACTGAAACACGCTTATTTGGGTGCCACGTCTACAGCAGTGCAAGCTGGCATCGATAGTCCAATGGCAATTAAAACTCCATTAGGGTGGGTCGCGTATGGCCCTACTAAGTCGCCGTTGGCTGTAAGTCCTCGCGTCATGCTCATCAAAGGCTACCAACAGCTTCAAAACTTGGTCGAGGAGTATTTCGCAACCGACAGCTTCGGTACCAATCCGGTATCCCTCAAACTGGAATCAGAAGAAGACGAACGAGCGCGATTAATTCTGGAGCAGACCACCAGACGAGTCGGCGACCAGTTTGAATGCGGTCTACTGTGGAAAGGGTATCCAACAAATCTACCTAGTAGCAGGGCGATGGCGGAAAGGCGTCTGATGTCTGTTGAGAGACAGATGAAATGCAACGTAGAGTTTGGTAAGCGATATAGGCACGAGATGGCAAAATACGTAGACAAGGGTTACGCCAGGAAGTTGGGTAGCGTCGAACTTGCCGCGACACATCAACACGTTTGGTACTTGCCCCATTTCGCGGTCCTTAACCCCCACAAGCCAGATAAAGTGCGAATCGTTTTTGATGCCGCAGCCATGGTAGACAACGTATCGCTGAACTCAGCTCTTTTAAAGGGGCCAGAACAAGCGCAGCCGTTAATACGGATATTATTACAGTTTCGCCAGGGGCGAGTCGGAGTGTCAGCCGACATACGCGAAATGTTTTCGCAGATCAGAATACGTCCATCTGATCAACACGCTCAACGGTACCTATGGCGAGATGGAGATGCAAGTCAACCGATTGAGGAATACGCGATGACATCGTTAATATTTGGTGCTGTGTGTTCACCATGTATAGCAGAGCACGTTAAAAATAAAAACGCCGAAGATTTCCGAGCTGAGCTTCCTGCCGCCGCCTCCGCAATTATCACTAAGCACTACGTCGACGACTTAGTGGCCAGTTTTGACACACCACAACAAGCCGTAAAGATCAGCCGCGAGATTGTCCATATTCATATGAAAGCGGGATTCGAGTTGCGGAACTTCATTTCCAATTGCATCGGGGTGGAAGAAAGCATGAACCAAACATCGCCAGCAGTTAGAGAAGCAGTCAGCATGGAACGTGGTGAAACAACAGACAAGGTGCTCGGGCTATTCTGGAACACCAACAATGACACGTTCGAATTTCACACGAAATTTCATCGCGTTCCAAAAGAGGTACTTGACGGAACACGCGCACCAACGAAGAGAGAGCTACTGCGAATCGTAATGGCAGTTTTTGACCCGTTCGGTATGTTGGCGGACTATTTACTTTTTACTAAAATTTTAATTCAGGAGACGTGGAAACACGGAATCGCTTGGGATGACGTTTTGCCGCAGGAACTAAGCAAGAAATGGGTACGCTGGTGGCAAGAGTTCCATAATGTTCAGCAGTTCAAGATGCAGCGCTGTTATTCTCCGTACATTTTCGATGGTGGGCGAGTGGAAGTACACATCTTCGTCGACGCAAGTCAAGTAGCGTTCGCAGCAGCTGGGTATGTTCGCGTGGTTCACGGAAGCGAAATCGACGTCAGCTTCATAATAGGGAAGACGCGCACTGCACCGGCGAAGCTACTATCCGTCCCAAGGCTAGAACTACAGGCAGCGGTATTGGGTGCACGACTAGCCAAAATGATACGCGACTGCCTTGAATTTACAGCCGAGCGAGTAATTTTTTGGAGCGACTCCCAAACGGTTTTGCAATGGCTGAATTCGTCAAAGCGGAAGTATAGAGCATTCGTTGCTCACCGAATAGCAGAGATCCTCAGCACGACAGCCCAGGAACAGTGGCGCTGGGTACCGACTTGTCACAATCCAGCAGACGTAGCCACGCGTTCTTCAAATACGCCGAAGTTTGACAACAATAGCTGCTGGGTTAAAGGTCCGGCATTTTTGAAGCTCGATGAGGAGTATTGGCCTACTACAACAGTAAACGCAGCATCCGTTTTGCCAGAGGAAGTCAAGTCCGACATCCTACTTCTCGTTCAGCCAAGCAACACCTTAATTGACTTTTCGAAATTTAATTCATTTTCAAAGCTAAAACGGACCATAGCCTGGGTCATAAGAGCAGCAACTCTATTCCGTGCGAAACCACATGCAAAGTCACAACCACCATCAATTCTCACTGCAGCAGAGTTACAAAAGGCCGAATATACCATAAATCGAACCGTACAGCGAGAATGTTTCCCGAGCGAAATAGCAGATCTGACAGCGGCGCGGAAGTTAGCAAAGCAAAGCTCGCTGTATAAACTGTCACCGTATTTAGACGAGGATGGCTTATTACGATTAAGCGGCCGCATCGACGAGGCATCATATTTACCATTTCAAGCACGACGACCAATTTTATTGCCGCGAAAGCACATTTGGTCAGACCTTATAACGGGTGATTTTTTT
>NW_023472266.1:0-4163 GCF_013731165.1 Rhagoletis pomonella
GTAAGTACCAGAATAAGAAGAGATAGACCCATTAAAATGTATACTTATATGATCAGATCGTCGAGCTGAGTTGATTTATCCATGTCCGTCTGTCCGTCTGTCCGTCTGTCAGTCTGTTTGTATGCAATCTAGTCTCTCAGTTTTAGAGATATCCGGATCAAATTTGGTAGGTGGGTGTATTTTTATAATGTATTAATCATTTGTCGGAACCGGAAGAATCGGACCACTTTAACATATAGCTCCCATACAACTGATTGTTCAGATATGAGATTTTTCGTTATAACTTCTCCATTTATGCAGCTACGAACATGAAATTTTGCAGCACTTGCACCCATTATCAACAGAATGCTTACGGAGAAAATTATAAAGATCGGTTCACTACAACCTATAGCTCCCATATAACTGATTGTTCAGATATAAAATTTTTCGTTATAACTCCTCCATTTATATAGCTGGGAACAGGAAATTCCGCACTGTTTTCAATAATTATCAACAGAAAACTTACAGTGAAAATTAAAAAGATCGGATAACTATAACCTATAGCTCCCATACAACTGATTGTTCAGATATGAGATTTTTCGTTATAATTCATCCATTTATGTAGCTAGGCACATGAAATTTTGCACTGTGGTCACTCATTATCAGCAGAAGACTTACAGTGAAAATAACGAAGATCGGGTCACTATAGCCTGCAGCCCCTATACAACTGATTGTTCAGATATGAGGTCTTTTATCATAACTCCTCCGTTTGAAATTTCGCACCATTTTCACTCAATATTAACAGAATACTTACAGCGAAAATAACAAGGATCGGGTGACTACAACATATATATTCCATACATCTGATTGTTCAGATATGGGATTTTACTGTAAAACTCCTTTATTTGAACAGCTAAAACCGCTAAATTTCGTAAGATATTTTATAAATAATAATACAAAGTCTACTGAGAAAATCGTCAAAATCTATGCTGTATAAGCTTTATCTCCTATAGCACTGATTGTTCAGATACCAGTTTTTGCGATATATCTCCTTTATGTAGGAAACTAAACACAACAAATTGTGTTACCGGTTTACATACCGATCACATAGCAGTGAAAATCACTTAGATTGGTGCCATATAAAGTATATCTTCCATACCTCTGATTGTTTAGATCCGATTTTTTATATAAGTATGTAACTCCTCTATCGATGTATGCAGATGTATTCAAAAGCAGTAATCTGTCAAACTAAAATTTGCAGATGTTCATGAAAGGTATGAAGCCTTCGGCATAGCCGAAGACAGCGCTGCTCTTACTTGTTTTTTCTAAATTCCTTGTGAAATATTTTCGGAACAGTGAAACTAGACATAGCCTTCTGCTTCCTTCGAAAATATGTATACATATTAACTCATTCCAATACGTTGACTTAGAAACTAGTCATAAAACTTTAAAATTGAAAACAAATTTTTTCCTGTGTTATTTATACCGAAAATGGAAATTTACGATGTGCAAACTCTAAATCTTAATATTCGGACTTGCGCCTTTGACAGTCATATTTTTTTACTGTCCCGAAAATAATTCACAGGGGATTTTGAAAAAAACGAGAGCCGATTTTTTGAACTAGTCTAATGTACATACATCAACAATAGTACTTTTACTAAGATCCTTATGTATAACTAACCCAAAAGGCAACTGCAACTTATCCACCTCTTACAAAAATCGACAAAAATATACACAACATACAGTGACTCAAACAATTGACCACGTGTTGGTTTTCTTCAAATATTCGTAATGTTTTTCAAGCTAATTTTTTTTTGTTATTTTTATATAAAAATATAGTCTAAGCTTTAACCAAAACCGTATAAATCACAGTTTCAAACTTTATACAAGATTTAGGGAAATTCAACACATTTTCATCAAAATTTCAATTTTATTCTGAATTTTCAGAAAATTTTCGAGTATGCCGTTTTATAGCCCATACAATTTTAGTCTAATGAAGTGCAAGTTTCAAAAGGCTAAAAAATCGCGTTGATTTTTGAGATTTTTTTTTTTTTGGTGACAGATTTTTGCACCTTTTTCATATAAGTAGGAATTTCTTATGAAATAAAACGCGTGAGACCGTCAGCAACAATATTCCAAAATATCAACGCAAGTTTTTGTAAATTGCGCTTGTTCTATTAAAAAACCCGAAAAAATAGCCAAAAAATTTTTTTTTTTCAAAAATCAACGCGATTTTTTAGCCTTTTGGAACTTGCTATAACTTGGGCTATAAAACTGCATACCCAAAAATTTTCAAAAAATTTGTTAAATTTTCCTAAATTTTGTATAAAGTTTGAAACTGTGATTTACACGGTATTTTTATATAACGGTAGACGACATTTTTATACAAAAATAACAAAAAAAAATTTAGTTCGAAAAACATTACGCATATTTGAAGAAAATCAACACGTGGTCATTTCTTTGAGTCACTGTATATATACGTCTGCTCATCTGTAGATGCATATTACATAAAATGGATCAGAATATCCATAAACATACAACTTATATGTAAACACATATGCATGTAAATATGCATACGTATGTAGGTACGTGCATCTGCATATACATATTTACAACAAACCTATGTACCTACTTGCATTGAGATGAGTAAATATTTTGTTACGATTTAATTAAGGCAGCAAATCACACTGAGCTGCCAAAGTTTTCGGCGAAATGAAACCACAGAAACTACGCAAGAGCTGTCAACGTCAGCAGCAGTGTGTTCCAGAGTACATACGCACATGCAAATATAAGTAAATACATACATACATTACTTTTGCTAGAACGATGGGAAAGTAAAGTGTACGCAAATGTTGCAGAGAAGGTGCGCTGCAAGGATGTGTCCTGATATCTGGCTATGAAAATTAATTGGTTTGCCGAAAGATGTCGGTACATATGTATGTCTGTATGTACTACATACATAGATATGTATCTTTATCAAAGGCATGCGCATGCGATTGACTTTAAGTGTACGCTTATATAAGCACTTAACTAAATAATACACATGTTTGTAAATATGTATGCATGTACGTAAGACGTACACGCACTCACACACTTATCTGAGAGTTTCATACAGCACTCTTGACACCACTAGACTATTTTTACTTGAAAACTTATGTTTACACTGCGGTTTCGCATAAGCAAATTAAAAACGTTGCATATGTCAAGGCGTTGTAGCTTGCAAGCTGTATCTGTTATTGAAATCTTTCTTTGTTAATTTTAAATTAATTCAACAACTTATTTGGGCTCATCCTTCCAACAAGCATAACTAGAAGACGATGAAGAAGCTCTCGGGAAGCAGACATTTTATTTTGTAAAATTTCAAAAATATGTGCATATAAATGTATAGAACATGCATACAAACTTACATAGACGTAAAGCATTCTTATGTTGAAGATTGAAGGAGTTTTAAAAAAGAATAAGTGGCTATTACAGAATAATATGCTTATGCTAAACAGTATTGAGTGCGTTGCATGTTGTTGACAAGATACCAACTTGAGATCTCTTAGAGAAATAGGATTTTTTAAATGCTTCGAGTTTGTCCTATACAGAAGCATATATTAAGACGAAATAATTCCACTTTTAAACTTTTGTTATAGCTTTTGGCTGAATAAGTTTCGACGTATTGAGATCTGCATAATATGTCACCCTTCTTTTTGATTACGTCCACGACAAACGTATAAAGGACTATGCTTTGATTGTATGCACCTAAAATATCCGGACCCTTAATGGGGAAGGTGCCTCTGACCGGCTTTTGTGATGTCTACTACAGCTGCCACGAGACTCCGTTGCCGAGTTCTTCTTCTTCTGATATGCGTATTTGTATTTGTATTCGTATATAAAAATTTGAGAAAAACCACTTAAAAGGAAAAAATACATTTTTTTTATTAAAAAAAAAATTTTACAAAAAATTACTAACCGATTTTTAAACATTTTTTCCCTTTCTTCTAGTTTTCATATTTGCCTATTTGGTACATAAAACTTTGAGAAAAAAACACTTAAAAGCTTAAAATTCCTTTTTATAATAAAACAAATATTTAAAAAAAAAAAATTACAATCCGATTTTTAAAAAATTGGTATCGTTATAAAGGATACTAGAAAACTTATACCTTCTTAAACCCAAATTTATATACACAAAAAAAAAA
>NW_023472267.1:0-4162 GCF_013731165.1 Rhagoletis pomonella
AAAAGGCACTTAAGCGAATTTTCTTTACTACTTCAATGAGGAAGGTATCCGAATCCCTATGAAACCAAATATTGGCGGAGCACTTACCATGTAGAAATTACTGCAAGCGAAATTTTTACCGAATGTTATCTAATTATCTATATAACTACATAAATTGATAGCCATTTTCGTTGTTCTGCGAGATGAGCAAAATAAGTAAAAGGTTGTAAAATTAGGAAATTGTAGGGCCAGTGCAGGTAAACGTAATACTTTCTTTGATAATTGATACTAGTCGCATAATTTTTAAGGCAGGTATCGCCAATCGCAGGTATGATGAATGCATCTATCGGAGCAGTTTCCTTATAAATGTTGATGCGCATTTTGGGGTAGGTATCTTGAATGTGCACTTAAGCATAGAGGCAGCAAAGCAAAATATACTGTATTATTATTATTATTGTCTCCATCTGCGCGGGGTATGAAAAGTTCGATTTTGCCTGAGCTTTGACAACTTTACTTGTTGTTGATCTATTTTATCATGCTGATACTTGGATGTGGTTCTACTTTGATAAAAATACTCGTGGCATAGTGATATTTGGACCCATTCGTCCATAAATCCAAAAAAAAGTATCGAGTTTGGAGGTGTTTCTCTAGAGTTGGCTAAAATGAGGTTTCAGCTATCAAAATATATCCAAGACGGGTCTCGACCTTTTTCATATTTGATCAGCGTGAAAGTTTAAGTTGGCGCAGCGCTCTGAAAAGTGAACATGATTAATACAAAAAGTTAAAAAAAAGCCAAAAGCCAAGGGTGATCGATTTTAATTTTTGTGTACAGGTGAGTTCTGTATAAGGTATAATTTTTTATTATATTAAACTGAGTAGTGTTTAATGAAATATTCAAGTGAAGCTTTAAATAAAAATAGTTTAAAGAAAATGTCATAAGTTGTTTTCTCCATGTTTCACTAATAAAAATTTATGTATTTTTTTATTTCATCTTTCAATATTATATATTGAATCTGACCGTGCACGACTTTTTTTTAAGACGCGATTTTGTACCACATAACATTGAAAGTATTTCTGAAGATGATTATTTCAAATTAATTTTTTTCAACAAATTTTCAATTCAATAGCATTTTCACTTAAGAATTTTAAATACAAATTTAAAAACCTAATTTAACTTAATACTAAATATTGTCTCAAATTAAACATATTTCTCTTAGCTTGGGGCGGCCACTTTTTTTTTTTTTTTTGTTTGTTTGAATTCAGATTCGAATTTAGCTACCCGAAAAAAATGGAAAAATTAATTATTAAGCCATTCTTATTAGTACTTTTAACATAAATTATTGTGTTTAAGATTTTAGGCGCCATATGGAATCGGCCAGTTTGTTTTTCGAATTCAGCGACTTCGAAAACCTCTGTAAACCCGAATTTATGTGAATATAATAATTTTTTAAATTATGTGCATAAAATGGGTATTAAACATCACTGTGCGTCGTAGTGCAACCTACATAGGTGCGACTTCTATGAATTTCTTCTAGCCCTTTTCCAAAAATCTATGTATAATTTCTGTATTTATCTATAATGAACTTCTTTAACAAACTGATATGCATACGATTTCAGGAATTTTGAACAAATGTATATCGTGTGCACCGCAGACTTTTAAATCTAAAATGTTTTTGTTTTCTCTGTATAAGAACTTTAAGAGTCAGTGTTGAAAAGGGGCTTGACAAGCAACCCTTCCAAGGCATTTAATAGTTAAAAATCTTGTCTTTACATAAAAACTGAAAAACAACTTTCGAAAAAAATAAGCGGAAGCTTTCCTACATAGACCAACCAACAAAAGAAGAAAAAAAAATGACTGAATAAAGTACGCAAAAACATAAACATGGTTGGGCAATGCAATTTCATTCCTTACTGAAAACCAATCATTTACGGCTGCTAAACACATATGTATGTATGTATATATGAAGAAGCATAAATGCTGTGTTGCATTCCATATTGGGCCGAATTGGTAATTACGTTGCAACGATTGCTACGTTGACGGCCATTGCAGCCAGCAATAACATTTCTCTGCCATTAACTAAAGACAATCCATCAGGAATGGGTTTGTATCATGTGGTTGGTACTATTTAGGAATGAGCGGCATGGCAATGAGAAGTCCATACCAACGTGCAACTGTGTGGATATTTGCACTACATTGCATTGAAAAGTGTATAATTGCCGCCGCATAGCCAGATGCCCCTCTTTTATAGCCCGAACACAATGAAAACGACGAGCTACAAACCACAGCTGTCAAATTATTTTAACACGTACTCTTATGTAGATAATTATTTGGGCGACGACCGGGCTACGCGACGGCTGTGGTTGTGGCCAGATGAGATCTATTTCTATTTTTCTGGCGACAGATAAGGTTCTTCCTCTTCCTTTATGTCAAACTCATACAAATTCATGATGTCGCTGCCGCGTTCAAAGAAATCATGTCGCCATCGACAAAGCGTAATGAAGATAACAAATTGGAAGCTGTGGTCTGTAGCTCGTCGTTTTCAATGTGTTCAGAACTTTATTAGTTCACCTCAATGGCGCAATGGTGCAACTATGCAAATAAGTATGGCTAACCGGGGAGGCCAAACCCTTTTCGAGTCCATTTCGAAATTATCGCAAGAAGTGCCACACTTACAACTTACTGTGGTGCCTCATAACGTCTGCACAATTTTTTTATGTTTGCAATCGTAACCTATAATCACGTGCCACCACTCAAATTCATCGAAGTCGACGCAATCGCAGGACAGTGGCAATGCATTTTGCATTTGAATGCAAACAACTCATGTAGAAATATGTAATTTTATTTCATATTCACTTCAATTGTCTTATACATACTCGTACCTCATGCACGTAAATATGTACTTATGTACATATAATTTGTTGTCTTTAAATTTTTTGTTATTTGCTTCCTTAGTACCAGCAAAAACGCCCAGTCGTTCGAACAGTTGTTAGCGCAATTGGCAATTCATTTGGCTTACAAATTATGGCTTGTCTACAAGTTGGTAGCTGGTTTTTTGTTGTCGCAATAAATGGCAAATTGTTTTCTACATTTATTATATACCGTTATTGGTAAGTACTTGATTTTTATTTTCATCGAATTGATTGGCGATAATGTCGTTGAGGTTAGCTGGGCTGGGGTACTCGTAGCAGTGGCAAAAATAATTACTAACAATAGGGCTATTCGCGATCCGGTGCAAATGGCCTAGCATCATTGCATTGCAAATTTGTATTGCAAATTATTTGCAATACACAAACAAAATACACGCATTTGCATTTGTCATGGCTTGGCAAATTTGCAATACCGAAAATCCATAGCATAAAAATGCTATGCATTGCATTCATAAAGAAAACC
This sequence comes from Rhagoletis pomonella, assembly GCF_013731165.1. Lineage (NCBI taxonomy): Eukaryota > Metazoa > Arthropoda > Insecta > Diptera > Tephritidae > Rhagoletis > Rhagoletis pomonella. Next base: position 3,371 of record NW_023472267.1, read on the forward strand.
AAAGCTGATGCACAAAAATTGTTTTGCAAAAGCTTTACCATGACAGTTTAATAAAGGTCGGTCACAATCCATGGCATATTTCTGCAATTGCATAAATTTGTCAGCTCTTATGCACCGAATCGCGAATAGCCCTAATGAATTACTTAGTACAAAATTATTAGTTGTGGACATAAATGCAGCGATGACATGAAATTAGCAATGAGTAGGAAGGAAATTCAAACTACTTAAGGTTTGATAAAGTTTGGGAAATAAGGGCGATTCGAAATGCATAGCAGTGCGTGCTCCACAGGGCCTAGGTTCAACCCAACATCAAAAAAAGTAAATTTTCTTAACAGCGGTCGCCCCTCGGCAGGCAAAGGCAAACCTACGATCGTATTTCTGTCATGAAAAACAACTTCTCATAAAAATGCAATAGCCGTTCGAAGTCGGCGTAAAACTATAGGTCCCTCCCATTTGTGCGATAACATAAAGGCGCGCCACAAATCGGCGGAGAAGCTCGGCCACACACTAACATATGTGTAAGCGCCATTATTATTACAGTATATTTTGCTTAGCTGCACATCCTTCTTTGCACGAAAAACTTGTGCACGTAACCATAAAAGGCACTTAAGCGAATTTTCTTTACTACTTCAATGAGGAAGGTATCCGAATCCCTATGAAACCAAATATTGGCGGAGCACTTACCATGTAGAAATTACTGCAAGCGAAATTTTTACCGAATGTTATCTAATTATCTATATAACTACATAAATTGATAGCCATTTTCGTTGTTCTGCGAGATGAGCAAAATAA
>NW_023472268.1:0-4162 GCF_013731165.1 Rhagoletis pomonella
TATTTTATTTTATTTTATTTTATTTTATTTTATTTTATTTTATTTTAATTTAATTTAATTTAATTTAATTTATTTCATTTTTTTGTTATTTTTGGCCTTATAACAATTATATTCAACAATTTTATTGAGCTTGAGGTCTTCTTTTAATGAAAACTCTTGTGGAAAAAGTAACAATAATTTGTAAATGTTATGTTACTGCATAACTTTAGACGACCGGTAATTGGATCGTGAAGAAATTGACGATAATCTTAAATTTGTATATGAGAATTGAAGTCGGTTTTGTTTTTTGTTTAAAAGTTAATTTTCTTAAGCTGGGATCACACGATTTGTACATTTGGCTAAAAATATCTCAAATTCATAGACAAATCTTTGTGAACGCTAAATTTCATTTGTAATTTATCAGAAAAGCCAAATATTTGCCTTCTGGTGGCATATCAAATAAAGTGACAAATATATAAATATTGTTGAGCGGTATTGCCATTTTGTAAAATTTTTCGTGCTTGTTAACCTCACATAGGCGGTGATGGGCATTATCTTGGTTCGCGGCTTTTGCATTTTGTTGATACGCGGTTTTGTACTTTAAACAATTATATGCAGATTATTAAAGACGATCTAAATTAAACTGTGTTATAAATAAAATTAATATATCTTTTTCGAGGTTGACACGTGTTGAAGATTAGTCTACTCAAGCAGAAAATTCTGCACACTCTGAATTTTAAATACACCCTCAAAATTGAGCTTAAGGTCAAAAGCCACGTTTTTCTTAGGGTGAAGCATAGGTACACTTGCTCGTAACTTTTTTTACTTCTGCCTACCCGCTGAAACATACGTATATATGTATGTCGTTTGAGATAAGACATTTCGCTGCTTACAACAATGTATAAATTGATAATTTATTTTAAGAAATGACAAAGGAATTTTAAAGAGTATACACAAAGTTTTAATTTTTAACATTTTATCATTTTGAAATACGTCTTGTCCGACTATTTTGTTGACTAGTATACATACATAGGGTGCCCATCGAAATTTTTAATTTTAATTTTTTTTTCAAGACCCTACTTCTAATTTCCTTCCTTTTAATGAGGGATACTATTGCGTATTTTTATAGGTTTTTTAAAAATCTATTAGAGTTCGCGACTTGTCATTTTATACTATGTCTCCATTGTGAGATTTAATGAAGATTTAGCCTTCTGACGAGATTTGACGTTAAATCTTTTGAGATTTACCATATAAAATTAAATCTTAAAAGGCAGTAGATTTAAGTTAAATCTTCGTCAAATCTTCAATAATATTGATCAATAAGTACAATTTGTTGGATGTGGCAACCACAAATTCACATGCCATAAGTCCAATGACATTTGTGTTTTCAATATACAGTTGAGGACATTGAAATCTAGCCTATCATAAAAACATGAATTTTCGTATTTTTAGGGATTTTTATATTTTTGTTAGTTTGGGAGGAAAATTAGTAATACATATTTACATAACTTTGGTTGAAATAAATTTAGAAAACATTATTTTAAAAACTTAAAAATTTAGAAGAAATGTTTTATAGTAATATCATGCAGAGTCTTCTCCGCTTTCTGTAAGTAATTTACGCGCTGCGACAAAAAATTTATAAATTTCGGTAATGGTTCTGCTTTGATAACATTGCACCGAACATCCTCTAGAACTCAGTTCGTATTCTTGATATGCCAAAGGCCCACGATTGGATTTTCGGTTCCCTCTTATGAATAAGAAAGTTCTAAAAAAATGTTTCTTTCCGCAAATGTTTTTTACCGTTTTGATAATTTTTCTTAAATTCGAGAAAATGATTCGGAATATGGTACCATTCTTTACACTTTCCAAACTATATATTATACATACATATTTACCACGAATAAGAAGCCAATAATATTCAGAATTCATATAATGAAATTCCGCTTGGTACCTTCCTTTTATCTGTCTGTATATCAATGTCCGCAACTGTATTTATAAAGTCATACATAAGCAAACGTCAAATATTTAAAAATGTGAAAGTCAAACATATCTCGTTATGGTAATGGAGACGGTTGTGATTTAGCAACTGGATTTATTAAATCTTAATGGATAAATCTCTCAATGGAGACATAGTATTAGGTCGGATAATATGGTTTTGTAGATTTATCAGTTTAATTGTACTACATATTTTGCAATTGTTGAAATAAGGAATCGTCAAAACTTTAAAAAATTAAAATATATACATACATATATTTTTATTTGCTAAATGAAAAATGCCAACATTCCAAGTCTGACAATATATTTTTATACATCATTTTAAAGAACTATAAATCCTCTCCTCACAACATGTTCGATCTTTAAAATTTAATGAAAAATAGTCACTTAAAAACTGATAAATGTACAAAGCCGCGTTTTCTAGCCTAAAGTTACAAGTCGCAATCTTTAAATGATTTTTAAAAAATCTATAAAAATAGGCAATAATATTTGTCATAACAAGGAGGGAAATTAGGGCGTAAAAAAATATATTAAAATTTTTTTTATGAGTTTTTTGTGGTGCTTTCTTTATCGGAAAGGTGTTACCTCACAGGTGGTTCCATACTAATTTGTTCCGATCATTGGATCCTAAAAAAATTATGATAATTCAAAATTTTTATATGAGAATTGAAGTCGGTTTTGTTTTTTGCTTAAAAATTACTTGTCCATTTATTTATGAATGATCGAGTGAACAGAAATAATTTTGTTTTGCATCATGCTATGTTTTATACAATAGTAGCCGTGTAAAGGCCGCTAATAAGGTGGCTAGCCAAAGGCAGCACTGATGCAAAGTGATACTGTCGTAATCTCAACTTTGACCCGTTTGTGGCACGGGTTAGACTTGATTAATTGGGCCAAAATTTTTAGGGAATTACTTTTTCAATGAAGGTAACCATTTCAACGGGTAGTACCCGCAATTTTCCGATTTTAAAAAATAAGGGCGACTTTAATGTATATATACAATGAAAAAGCCATAAGCAGTTCTGCTTTTAATAAGCTATATATTTTGAAAGTCAATTAGGGTTTGGCTGAGACATTTGACTTGGTCCAATATGTTCTGCACTTTTTCTAGTACCAAAATTTAAGTAAGATATCACATCATGGGATAAATTTAATTGTTGGTACGATGGGGGCTTTCTGCATATACATATATATTTATATACTAGTGAACAAAATAGCCGGACAAGATGTCATATAAAATTAAAAAAATTATTTTATGCTTAAACCTGCCCATTTGGCTGGAAAAATCTCAAATCGAGTAATTCTAGGCTGTCGGAGACACCCTCAGAAACTGAATATTTCGCTCAAGAATGCCTGCTAGACTAGGTTCAAAAAGCTCATGTCACTCTATTTATATTGTTGACTTATCACTTCTCGGAGCAAAACCACCTGGGATAGGTATATACTACAACCCCATTTGCAATTCCTGCCTTGAGGAGATAACCATACTCCTTTAGTACTTATGGCCCCGTCTTTGCAAATATTAACAATCTGCTGCAACTGTTTTCTCATGGTCTAATAATAATTTCTTTTAACTGCCTCATACCAGGCTTAACTGTATGCACATAAAACTATCACCTAGATGAAATTATCCCATAAGAAAGCACACATAAAAAGGACAATCAATAATGGCGAAGCCGTTTAGCCGTATACATACATATACAAATAATATAAATTACTATAATCAATATTCGCACAAATGAATTTCAGAGGTGGTTAATAAATCAAAACTGAGCAAAAAAATTAGGTATAAAATAAAAGAAGAGTAGGCAAAACATGAAGAAATTCGTTCATTTATTTGCACATCACTGCATAACAGCTGGGCGCTTTTTGTTTACTGATACTCATCTGAGCCGGAAAAATACATTTAAGTTGAAAAAATCTCCAATTGAGCGCGAAACATTTACATAAAATACGCAATTATTTTACGTAATTAACAATGACGGCGAGTACGGCGGAAAACCAACCGGCAACTAGGAAATGGCGGCCGCTGACAAAAGCAGAATCGACAGTTTTGATTGCTGCTTTGATTGTAAAGTTATGCAGAGTGTAAGCATAGGCTGGCAAGCGAGTCGATGGGCTGATGAATTTACAAAACAATCAACTGCGTATACAATAAAACAGTGTACGTATATATGTACATGTGAGT
>NW_023472269.1:0-4162 GCF_013731165.1 Rhagoletis pomonella
TGCCTTCGATCCCGCAACGGCCTGGTACCAAGGACAGTGCTGCGTTTCATCATCCTGTTTGGGATAGCCCCGACTACTTCTCATTTATCTGAAAAGATAACTAAAAAGGCGCCCTTCAAATTCTCCTAATACTTCATTCTAAAATGCCGTAGACCATCTGCCCATGGAAATTGCAAGTTTGGTGCCAGATCCAAAAATAACTGCAGCTGTTCTGTCCTCCTTCCTTGCATTGGCTATGTACCAGTGTACGTGTTTGGGATCAAGGGCAGGAGGCCCGTTTGTCCAATCTTAACGAAGGGGGGACTTTCACTTAGAATTTCCTTCCGAAGCAGCTCCCGCATATTTCCATCCCAGGTATCCTCCCAAAAAATATCTGCATGAAGCTTTTTTTTTATAGAATCAGTTGATAGTCGGAGTTGCAGCTCCCTCGTGTCCGCTTTTTCTTGAATAAAAATCCTAGTGACGGAGCCGCATACCAATCTTAGCAGTTTGCTAAGGCGTAGTATCGCCATTTTTTCTGCGTCCTTTGCCACCATCACTTTTGATGCAAGTAAGTCCGTCAATGCTGGAAATTTTATAGACGGCAGACGACTTTTGTTACAAACGAAACACCTTAATCGTGATGTCTTTCGACATTACGTGCACCACTTCTCTCACATACTTTTCGGGTATCGACGTACAAGCACTATTCTGACGGCTGTATAAGATATAATCGGACAGACGATCTCCACTCAAACCCCATGTTCCTCGTGTGGCTTCAAAAATAGTTTTCTCAAGATGGGAGTTCCAGTAAATTTTCTTATTTAGCGTAATCCCTACACTTTTGACCTCAAAGGAGTATTCAAACATTATCCTTCCAAGAACAACCGAACCAAGGTTTGGTTTAGATCTTGTTGTAAATGGGAGCAGAACAGCCTAATATGTGTTCACATTGAGGCCCTCATTGGCGCACCAGTCTGAGGCCATACGAAGAGCTGCAATTGTAACGGCCGAGACAGTACCGCCTAATTTACCCGTAACCAAGAGCATCGTAAATACACTCTTGTAGTCCGATTAAGAGGTATTCTACCATAAGTGACAAAATCAAGGGGGCAGTCTCCGCTGGCCCTGATATTCCCCAGTGTTTTGACCATGACCGATATACTTTCACGCTTACAAAGCCTAACATCGGTCCAACCGATAGCTTCCTTAGACAAGTACCCTCGATATTGAACCATTGACAGTATTATCGAAGTCCCTATCGATTTTCAAGAGGCAAGGTAGGTTAGAGACTTTGATACGATCATTCATGCAGTAGATATCGATAAAAATATAGATTTCATTTCTATAAATCGGAAAAAAATGTACCAGTAATACGACCTTACAAATAGCCCTTAGCTCAACCAGAGCGCACGGCAGCAGTCAGAGAGTGGAGGGCACAATGATATAACTAAATGTTCCTTCAACCTCTCCACTAAGTTTGGATAAATCCAACTTTCACTCGTTAATAGCGAGGCTCAGGGTCAGAAATTTCACGTTGTATGTGGGGTATGGGTAGTCCGAATCTTAAGGTGGGCCAGGCATTTCAGTCATAATTTCATAATTCCAACATTTCTCTACCACGTACTCTACAAGCTATGTACACGGTAGCAAATAGTTACCTCTCGCCTAGAGTTAGTTTTCTATCTCGAATTGTTGCCAACGCTTGTTGTATGTATATACATATGTATTTAATAAATACTAAATACTATTTATATCAAAGCCACGAGGTAGAAAATATAATTGGCGCGATCAGCGGAGCGCTAACCCTTCGTCGATTTGACAGCACTCACCTATTTGCTGACGTCATAAAATACATTTTCACAATATGGACAAGAATTGAATTTTGAAATTGTAATTATTTTCAGAAAAAAATGTACCTAAAAGTAGCCAAATGTACCTAAAAATTAAATATGCCAACCTCTCTCTTCGGTACTATGTGTTCTTTTGGACTAACATCAAACAATATGTAAAACTCTCTGAGCAGTTCCAGCCAAACTACTCTATATATGTAGGTATTCACCAAGTTGAGCAACTAGCCTGGCACTCTGACAAAACAGCAGATAACTCAAGCAACGACTGTTGCCAGAGTGCCAGACCACCTGCTCAATTTCTGATTACCTCTTATGTCTTAACCAATAATTATGCCCCTTTACAAAGGACGGAGGCTATTGGAAAAGCCATTGAAATGCCAATGAAAATAAGAGAATTATTCCCGATACATTATTTGGCTATTTTCTAAATGTACCTACTATGGTGTGCTGGTATCTAATATACGTTCTGATGTCGTAGCCATTTCAAAATTTAGCAATCTGTAATGAAATTTATGGTCACGACGTTACCATACGTCTCCGTAGAGCAAAAAGTCTATTTAGATTGCTATATAGAGCGTAAAGTTGACGTAGAGTTTTCGATCTAGCTACGTTGGACTGTGTACACGGCGAAAAGTCGTTGAGTCTCTCGTAGAGCTCTATTGAGTGTTTACACGTCTCTAGCGAGATTTTTGTCTAAATCTCGCGTTTTTTCTCTACCAAGTACACTTAGCTTTATGGGAGTATTATAAAATATCAAATAAAACACCTCTTTGAAGTAAAATTTTCGAGTGACGAAAGCTGAACTAGAAACACAAAATTTATGATATCAATTTCGGGACAAAAATTTGACAAATTTTTTTAACTGCCCTGGAAACTGACGTAAAATAGTTTTATTTATTCGGAACGCTGCAAAGTTCTGTCTACTCTTAGAAACACAAAATAAAAAAATCGTGACTTTGGCAACGTTCCGAATAAATAAGACTATTTTCCGTCAGTTTCCAGGGCAGTTAAAAAAATTTGTCTAATTTTTGTCCCGAAATTGATATCATACATTTTGTGTTTCTAGTTCAGCTTTCGTCAGTCGAAAATTTTACCTCAAAGAGGTGTTTTATTTGATATCAATTATTTTGGGATAGCAAATTTAAAATCAGAAAATCAATACAAAAATACAAATGTTTTATTTTTCTCAAATAAATTGCTAAAAACGATATCTAAATCTAAATGATTTATTCAAATACTAGCAGACCCGGCGAACTTCGTCCCGCCCAAAATTAGATTTTTAATTTAAACATTTTGGTACAACAGTTTCTCCAACAATCCACATTTACGATTTGTACTGCACATTCGTCGGCTAAGACTATCGTTTGGTGGTCGTTTGCCGCCTTAAATAACCGAACGAGAGTGTTATATCCATGAGAAGATCCCTGGTGGGCACAATGAGCCGGATCTATAGTGAATGTGCCCTAGGAACTTTATCTTATAGTTAGTGGCAATTTCAATATCAATGCGTATCCTTGTTCAACAGAAATATAATATACATACATAAACTGAGACGAAATACCTTAAAAGCCAGTTTCGCGAAAGTAATTTAAGTGAAGAATTATGTTTTTCTGTCAGGTTCTATATTAAATTCAACTAAATAAATAAATTTTCATTAAATTGCTTTCATGAAACTGGCTTTTAAGGTATTTCGACAGGTGGTAAATAGTTACCTCTCGGCTTGTATGGTAGGTGCCACGACCCCTTTTCCAATAGCTCCATATTTTCTACATGACTATGCGATTAATTTCATATATCACCACACCAAGTTCCAGTACTCTACCAAGAACAATTATAGAGATATGCAATAAGAAAAATTCGACTTGTATGGGAGGTGCCATGCCCATATAAAGTTCCAGTACTCTACCATGAACATTTCTAGAGGTACTTATTATGAAAAATTCTGTTTGTATGGGAAGTGCCACGCCCCCATTTCAAATAGTCCGAATTTTTCTCCATGAGTATGCGATTGATTTCATATATCTCCATACCATGTTCGAGTACTCTACCATGAACACTTTCAGAGATATGCAGCATGAAAAATTCGGTTTTATGGAAAGTGCCACGCCTCCTTTTCCAATAACCACAATTTTTTTTCATGAGCATGCGATTGGTTTGATATATCTGCATACCAAGTTAGAGTACTCTACCATGAACACTTCCAGAGATATGCGGTATGAAAAATTCGGTTTCTATGGGAGGTGCCACGCCCCCTATTCCAATAACTACAATTTTTCTCCATGGGTATGCGATTGGTTTGATATATCTCCATACCAAGTTAGAGTACTCTA
>NW_023472270.1:0-1247 GCF_013731165.1 Rhagoletis pomonella
TACTCTCATTGTTGCGTTTTGTATACTATACATACATATGTACATACTTTGCGTACATACATGAATACAAACACACATGGCATATGTACGAAGCATACACAAGGGCATAGCTGGTATACGCTCTTCATGTGTAAGAAAACGAATCGTTTGAAACCATCTACCTATGCTCGTCAAGGAACGAAACAGAAATCGTTTTGTTTGCACTCTTTTGCTTTGCAAAGGTACTGGTTTTGGTTTTGCTCATGTACAAAACGATTCGAATTGATCGCAAAGTTTTGTATCTTTGGACGAATCATTCCTGAAATGTTTCGTTTGTTTTCGAACCCTGGTTTTTACAGCGCATTCTAAGCTCCTTTAGACTACCAAACTTTTCATTTAAAATGCCGAAACAGTTTTCGACTCTTACTCTATAACTACTGTGCCGCAAATTAAATGTTTTTCTACTGGAGCTGTCCATCTGGTTTGGAGACAAACCGGTTTCGGTGTTGTGCCATCTTCAGTGTCAATTTTCGTTCTCTCGGAAACAACAATAACAAAAAGGAGATATTTTTTAACTTTTATAGAAGCGAACCAGCTACGCAACAGAACTTGAAACAAGGAATATGTACCAGGAATAATAAGACGAAAATTTGTTGTACTAATTGTGACAAAATGTTTACAGAAAACATTACAAGCATATTTCACAATGTGTAGAATGTATCAACACCACTGTTGATGATGACGCATAAAAATTTTAAAAATAAATGCTCATAATATGTTTCAGTATAAACACAAATTATTCAAATGTTTCATTTGAATGGTTTTCGACATAAATTAAAAAAGTGCAATCAACCTTTGACATACACCTTGCGGCTAAATTGCCGCGGCGCGTCCTCTCGTGTAACTTTCAAAGCGCGCCCTCCGAAGGGTTAAAAAGCAAACCTTTTGTAAGCATTGAGAGCACATATTTATAAATCGGTAATGTACATATATAAGAGAATTGAAAATTTTAATAAAAAAGGCAGGGAAGTACCGTTTCTTAAAAAAGAAAAAAAAAAACAAAATAAATGTGACCTTTTTAAGAATAAAAGTGAAACGTGGTTGTACATAGCAGTGAAAATAATAAAACAATTAAGGTATATTAATAAATAAATAACTAGTTCCAAGAAAAAAGTGAAAGTTATGTCGGGGTTAAAAAGATTAAAGAGTAATAATCTTCAACCAGAATCATGCACCGGTTGTACATATGTCCATCGACGTCAATTTCG
>NW_023472270.1:1257-4161 GCF_013731165.1 Rhagoletis pomonella
GCCAACTACAATCAAGCGCAGCTATTCCGCTGCAATTCACTTGATCGTGTGGTTGTTGGTTTTTGTTAATACATATTTTCCATTATTAGAATTTTTAACTTTTAGGTGTGCTCATCCTTAAGTTATTTGTTTTTGTTATTATATGCGAAGTCAAAGAACTCGCAAACTCTATGCGTATTGGGGCATCTTTTATGAGAATTCCATCCACAAAACATCCATCCTGGGGGCTTAATACAAATATTTTCATAAGCGATCTAACACGTCTATGAAAATATACAACCAATAACGCTGTCTACCAGAATTCATTTCACAGTATCGCCAACCCACTGAAGGTTAGTGGATGGTTGTTCCTGTATACAGATGGCTCTAAACAAGATGACGGAGTTTCGTTTGCGGTAGCAAACAACGATGGCGACACCATTTCCTGTGGCTTCTCCCCAACTATGCGAATATATTCGACGCAGAACTGCAGAGTATTCTTTCAGCGTTAACCATAGTCCCTGGGCAACAAAACTGTTATATGCCTGACAGCTGATTCAGCACATGCAAGAAGATCCAATATACCGCATTCAACAGCTACTAATGTGTTTATCGCCCAAGGTTAAACTTATGTGGATTCCCGGCCACGCAGGTATCTCAGGCAATGAACACGCCGACCGAGCTGCTAAATTGGCTTTGAAATCATGCCTCTATCTGCACATGCCGTTTGGGAAAACATCGTTCAAAAACATTTTCTCAAAAGCGTTAAAATTACACTTCGAGAACAAATGGTCTAACTATCAACACCAATACAAGCAAATACACCCTAAGTGCCGTGGTATCATTCTACCAACAAATACAACAACCTGGGCTCGAATCGTAACATACGTTATCGTATTACTCGTCACGTAAAAACACATTTTTCGGATTATGGCATACGTGAACGTACTCTTTGTCCCATTCAGCTTATACTGCCTGATGTATCACGTAATTTTCTTTCGTATCCTTTTCGATCCGTGAACGGATGTTAAGATTCGAGCTCTGGATGAATAAATGTTTCATACGCGTCAGATTAGGCCACTCTTTTCTTACTCACGAACACCTTTTACACAAAACACACCAGCCGACTTGTACATTCTGCAACGAATCCGACCTAACCATTCACCATATCATATCAAGTTGCCCTGCTTTAACTTCCGTACGTGGCCATTTCTTCGCTGATAATGATCCTTTAGATATACTCTCATGCTCCACAGAAACTTATGTAAAAACTAATTTTAACTAATATTTAATATTGCACATTTATTATAGTTATATTTTCACATAATGACTAGCCGATAGCCTTGGTAGCTAGCGCTATAATATGTATTAATTTATAATTTTAATTGTAATTTAATAATTAAATAATAATAATAAATTTATGAACCTTAAAATATCTGCGTATATGTATATGCCCAGCAAACACATTTTTTTTAGCTCCTCACAATTTTTCAACCTTGTTTTTATGCATGATTTTATGACGCAACCATACTAATCCTGAATTGATTCAAAAATTGCGTTTAATTATGAGTAAAACGAATATTCGTTTTCAGAAAGGCTGAATAACTTCTTTAGTCAGGATCACTTTATAAAATAATGCGTAAAAACAGCGCCAAAGTTGAAAGATTGTGAAAAAAGTAAAAAAAAAAATAAGCTGATATACATAAATGTATAGACACACACTATTTAAAAGGTCTAAGTTTCTTCCTTCTTAAGTGATGAGGAACTGAACATGGGTTGATATTCAAGTAAGTTACAGGCTTTTAAATACGCATAGGTTCGAAAACCCGGATTTTTAAACGTAAATGAAGATTTTGTCGTGTTTGATAAATTTCATATTTCGACATAACAGCATAAAACCTAAGAAGTTGCATGTTTCGATTCCTGCATGATTTCTATGGTATTTGGTTTTGCAATTACATATTAGGGGTATTCTCGAAGTCTTGCACGATGCACGGATTGCACGAAATGCAAAAATACTATTCCAAATTTCGAAGAGTACGAGAACACCCCATTGCAAAGTGGTAGCATGCATGGGGAGCAAGCAGCGAAATTATGTATCAAATACAATAACAAGAGACAGCAAAAAAAAATTAAGTGAGCGAGATGAGAGGAATGAGAGAAATATGTAGCAATTCCAACAACAAAACAACTAGCACAGGGTCGCTATTATCTTGCTATGCTATTTTGCAAAATATATACATGGGTTTCGACGTTGCATATTTTGCAGCGATAGGAAATGTTGTTTCCCATGAATTTTCTTGTTGTGTGTTTGCAATTTATGCAATCCGTGCAATCCGTGCTACGTGCAATGGCTATGCAAGATTTGGAGAATACCCCTACTCTCATTGTTGCGTTTTGTATACTATACATACATATGTACATACTTTGCGTACATACATGAATACAAACACACATGGCATATGTACGAAGCATACACAAGGGCATAGCTGGTATACGCTCTTCATGTGTAAGAAAACGAATCGTTTGAAACCATCTACCTATGCTCGTCAAGGAACGAAACAGAAATCGTTTTGTTTGCACTCTTTTGCTTTGCAAAGGTACTGGTTTTGGTTTTGCTCATGTACAAAACGATTCGAATTGATCGCAAAGTTTTGTATCTTTGGACGAATCATTCCTGAAATGTTTCGTTTGTTTTCGAACCCTGGTTTTTACAGCGCATTCTAAGCTCCTTTAGACTACCAAACTTTTCATTTAAAATGCCGAAACAGTTTTCGACTCTTACTCTATAACTACTGTGCCGCAAATTAAATGTTTTTCTACTGGAGCTGTCCATCTGGTTTGGAGACAAACCGGTTTCGGTGTTGTGCCATCTTCAGTGTCAATTTTCGTTCTCTCGGAAACAACAATAACAAAAAGGAGATA
>NW_023472271.1:0-570 GCF_013731165.1 Rhagoletis pomonella
GTCCAATTAAGTTTAGTTTCAAGAAGGAAAACCGCGAACTAGTTCTATTCGAATATAATGATATGTCGAGAAAAATTGAGAACTTAGAAGATGATGTTGTAATTAGAGCTCTTGATATTCGATTAATCGAATATTCGAATTATTCGAATATGATGCTATTCGAATAGTGAAATTCGATTAGCAGTATTCGAATAATCGCTCACTGTCGATTATTCGAATAACCTGCTCGTAGTCAATTATTCGAATAATAACTGGTGCTCGATTATTCGAATGTTGAAATGTGTGTAGGTATCATGTATGAATAAATATGTACACATTTAAATAAATTGAAATGTAGGAACATAAGTTTGTTTTGAGAAAATTTTGTAATTATTCAGCAACAATATTAATGAACAGGTTAAAAAATCACATAAAATGCATTTTACCTTCTAAGAGGAATAATTAAGTTATTAAAATGGACACATATCTGTGAAGAAACGCTTATTATTATACAGGAATGTAAGAAGGCTAACATTTTGCGGTGACAAACAACTTCTACGTGGCGTGACAATATTCCCAGCAATTGAAAAA
>NW_023472271.1:670-4161 GCF_013731165.1 Rhagoletis pomonella
ACAAACAACTTCTACGTGGCGTGACAATATTCCCAGCAATTGAAAAAGTGCGTTCGGACTCTGCCGATGTAGCTGGTATGCACAAATATCTTGCGGTTAATTTGAAAAGTTCCGGATAAATAGCACGGTGATTTTTCCACCATGTTAGGGGATGAATGTTGTGGCCGATCTGAGGTTCAGCCAAATAAGAGTCGATTTGTGACATAACATTATTTGTTGGGATTTCACCATCAAACAAAAAATCCAAGTCAGTATGTACTACGCTGTCTGTTTCTTGGTTAATGACATTGCTTACTTGAAGTTGGCTTCTGATAAAGTCATAAACCTTGTGTTTTGTTTGCGAATCTTCATCATTAAGGTTCTTATATCTGGGGTCTAAAAATGAGGAAATTATTGGAGCTGAAACTTTTTCTAAAACACAACCCATATTGAACCTTTCAAAAAGGGAATTACGTGCAGTTTCTTTGAATATATATTTATTTGCATCATCTTCCGACGATGCGGCCATGTGGTTTTTAATAAGACGGTGTATTAAAGGTCGCACTAAAGACAATGTCACATTTTTGCCACCACATAGCACTGCAGTCGCTTTATCAAAAGGTTTCAAAATGTCAACCAAGTTCTGCATTTCACCCCACTCCTTCTCTTGCATTTCTAGCCTCAGCGCATCGCAAGTTTTTGTAACGGTTTTATCTGATAAAACTAGGCAGATTGCATTTCGATTCAAAAGCAGCCTCTCACACATGTAATATTTGGAATTCCAACGTGTTTCGCAGCATTGTATGAGTCGATTTTCCTTTATCCCCAACTGTACTTGGCGGTTTACTAGTGCAGTTTTGGCAATATTTGAGCGATGAAAATGTGCTGTTAAATTTCGTCCTTTTTTGCAAATTTTATCGTAATCAGGTACAGCTGCTAATGCGTCTTTTATCACAAGCTGCAAAAGGTGAGCGCTGCACTTGATGCTGTCCCCTATATTAAAAAGTTGTTGCGCTGCTGCATTCATGACTGATGCACTGTCGTGCGTTATCGCTTGCGTTTTGTCGGAAATGTTCCAATCGGCTAAAACTACTTCTATTGCCGATGCAATGTTTTCTGCATTTGGTCGGTCTATAAATACAAATTATTTAAACAATTGACATGTCTTAAAATTAAAACACAAATTATGCATGTATGTATGAGTGTATGTGTTCATTTTATATATCTACATACAAGGTAGTTATTTTAATAGATTTACCTTCTAGTTGCTCGTTACAAAGTGTAACTTTGCACAATTCACTATTTTTGTCAATATACTGGGCTTCGACTGATAAATAACAATCTTGAGTTCTTGATGTCCATTCGTCCACTGAAATTGATGCGCTTTCTACCTCCGCCAAATCGTTTGCAATTTTTTCTCTTACGTCATTATAAAACAATTGTAAACGTGAGAGTATACTTTGTTGAGAGGGAACTTTGTATCCCGGTTCCAATAACTTCATAAAGTCGCGAAAGCCTTCAGAGGAAACGAAAGAGATTGGTAACATGTTACTTGCGATTAGGCGTGCCACTCCACGAGATATCAATTCTTGACGTTCAAATGTGCAGTCATGAACGGTGTCGTGCTTTTTTCTCTTACGGCCACCCGAGGTGCTCGCCTGCGTTTCAACGCATTCACCACTTGTTGCATCGATATTCGTGTCCGGTGTTCTATATATGTGTAACAAGCTTGTGCTCTATATTTTACTTATAACTTATATTTTTCTTTATTTGTACTTACATGCCACCACCACGAATCGGTTCCTTCTTATGCACTTGTTTCAAGTGAGTGCTTAGCGAGGAAGTGGAGTGGTGGAAACTAAGGACTGCTCCACAAATGGAGCAGGTAACTTGCTTACCATCACTGCATTTCGTAAGAAAACTCCACACCCAACTTAGTTTTCTTGCACTCATGTTCACAAAAACACACAAAATTTATAAATTCTTATTTTTTTTTTGACAAATAACACTTTTTACAACGATCGAATATTCGATTTTAAGAAGGTATTCGAATAATCGAAGAGAATCAACTATTCGAATAGTAACATTCGATTTGCAATCGTACAAACAATTGCCATTCGAACGTTCGAATGTTCGAATAATCGAATTATTCGAACAATTTCAAGAGCTCTAGTTGTAATACGAAACGGAAAAGGGATTCAAGTTTCTTATCAAATGCATTGCCCCATGATTTATGGATCTGTTGCCAATATTTTGACTGGCACTAATGCTTCCAGTAACTGTTTTATTTGCCATGCCAAACCGACCGAAATGAATGTTACTAATTTTACAAAAGTACCAATCGCTAATCATTACAAGTATGGGTTGTCTACACTGCATGCTTGGATTAGATGTTTTGAGTGTTTACTCCACATCGCATACCGTTTAACATTTAAATGCTGGCAAGTTCGCAAAGAAAACAAAGACGCCTTTTCTGCGAATAAAGTTAGGGTTCAAAATGAGTTTAGGACAAGATTAGGCTTAATAGCGGACCAAGTAAAGACTGGATTTGGAACAACTAATGATGGCAACACAGCTCGCAAATTTTTTTCAAATGCAGAAGTGGCATCAGAAATTACCGGCATTAATAAAGAGCTAATTCAAAATTTTTCAATAATACTCCGATTAATATCGTGTGGAATGCGTATTAATATCGACGCGTTTAGAGAGCTCCTTATAAGGACAAGAACAATGTATTTGACTGAATACGAATGGTACTACATGCCTAGCAGCGTGCATAAAATATTGATGCATGGGTGTGAGGTTATTCAGTATTTCGATCTACCAATTGGTAAGAAAATCGATTTGTTGCTATTCGGCATTTTTTACTACTACGAATTTATTCCCACAGGCAATTTTTCCGAGGAAGCTCTGCAAGCTTTACATAAACACATACGTATCGTACGATATGATCATACACGTAAAACTGCTCGGGAGCATACAAACAGAGACTTGATGTCATACTTAACAATATCATCAGATCCTGAAGTAGTTTTTAAAAGGAGTGCTATCCCAAACAAAAATGCAGTTTATACAATGGACGAGCTGGAAGAGTATTTAGTCGATGCTGAAGAAACTTAAAAGTAATAAGTACCCTTCAGTCAACTCAATTAGTTTTATACTAATCAAATACTAGTCAGCCACACGGCCTCAACTAGTTCGAGTTCTGTAATTTTTCCATATAAGCAACTGGCCGCGGCGATGTCCTACGAGATGGCAATTGTCCTCTTCTGCATCAGCACTATACCAGTTGGCATACTAGTCAGCCTCTGCATCTGCAATATATCAGTTGACATACTAGTCAATATATACATCAATATCATACCATTTAAGATACTAGTTCGTATATACGTCATGATCGTACCTGTTGGCATACTAGTTGTTTAGGCCTGCATTTTAGGGTTAAGTTTAGCATACAAACCTCACCGAGAGATGTCGCTGCTAATCACTCGCTGACAGGACTCGTTACGTTA
>NW_023472272.1:0-4161 GCF_013731165.1 Rhagoletis pomonella
TCATATGCATTATTTCGGTTTTCAAACGAAAGTTTGCATACGCATAATTCGGTTTTTTCTCATATGCATTATTGCGGTTATCAACCGAAACTGTGCATATATGCATTATTTCGGCTTTTTTCGTATGCATTATTTCGGTTTTTTTCATATATATTATTTCGATTTTTTTCATATGCATTATTTCGTATGCACAGTTTCCGTATGCACAATTTGCAGGGGACTCCCATACTCTTGCAAATTCGGAATATTTGTTTTTGGATTTCATACAATCCGTGCTACTTGCAAGACATCGAGAATACCCCAAATTATGTAGCAAAGTACATCAATTTTATTGCTTCATTTTTGGAATCCTTCTATTTAGAAAAACAAAACAATGTAAAACTTCATAAATACAATTATTTATAAAATGAAGCAATGATAATATTTCTGAATTACTTAACACAAAGGTATACTAAAATTGAAATAAAAATCACACAAAATTATAAATTTCTATATATGTATGTACGTATGTAAACTGCCGCTTTAAATTATTGATACAGGGGAATTTTCACAACGTATGCAACATTTTTTACTAAAAATTGTCCGCGAATTTTTTGTAAACATATTGTTCATACTTAAACAAAAAACAAAAAAGTATCTTAACTTCCTGCAAAACTTAGAAGAATTCATTAAAATTTGCATACAAGTTGGCATTTTAGGATAACAAAGTGCCATTTTCAAGTTAATAAAAAATCGTGTTGATTTTTGGGAATTTCTTTGCATTCTTCCAAACAAAAAAAAATGTCGAAAATACTTTGTATTACACTCATTTTAACCGGGACACAAATTTGTTTTACTATACGGTATATAGATCGATTAGTAAATAGAATATGTAAAATGTAAATATTTAAAGAGTTCTAAACATTTTACAACGCGATGTCTAATTTTTTTCTTGTCAAAAACCGAGACATTTTGCGTCCCGGCAGGTTTTGTACCGGGACCGGGACATAGCTCTTAAATCCGGGACAGTCCCGCTGAAAACGCGACGGTTGGCAACCGTGATGTACATATGTATATCGCTCGTTTGCTGTAAGAATTAAAAGATATGTATAACAAGCTGTCTTTAACTAGGACAACCAAAAATTTGTTTTGATGGCACAAAAAACTACTTAACTTGCACTAAAAATAACATTACAACAACATTGGACATTTTTAGTCCAATTTATTGTTAATTCAAACCAGAACAATAATAATAATTGATTAATTCCTTTTATATACATACCCGCTTATACCCGCGGGTTACACCCACGTTTTTATACAAATCTGAAAAATAATTTAATGATGTTATATGTATTTTATTTCCCTGCACATTTATTATAGCTCGATGTTTTTAAGCGAGTTAAGGTATTTAGGCTGTCCAAAACTATGAAATTATAAAATCTCGTCTGCACGCTAGGCATATGAAAGATATCAATCGCTCTAAGTTTACCTTAAAATGGTTCCAGGGATAACCCCCCTGAACGTGGAACGTGGGAGGTGCTGCGGCGGCTTCTAATATTTCCAACTCAAATTTAGTAACCTGGCCTTGATAAAATACCACTTCTCAGTACTGTAGCTAAATGCCTCAAGAGGTATGTATGCATCATGAGAGCTTTAGATTATATGACCGAAGCTCTCCCTTTTCCATTAAATGAAATTTTTTCTGTCGAGTACGGCACTTATAAAATAAATCTCCATAACACATTTCAAGTACTTCCAGAGATTTTCTATCCTTCCAGAGATATGTATTAAGAAAGTTTTAGTATGTATGGGAGGCGACATGCCTCCTTTTTAAATAACTCACATTTTTTACCTTCCTTTTATTAGCTCGGGATGTAACTATGTAATATTGATGCGCCTAAAAGATGCAGCGATTTATATTCTCAAGTTACATACCTGATGACAGTACGAATGGCAATTATAATAGGGAGGTTTTAGTTTTTAAACTATAATTTTTTATTTCATGAGCAATTCATAAATTTTGTATACACAACTCCATACCAAGTTCCAGTGTTCTTCCACAAAGACTTCCAGGGATATGTGGCAAGAAAAAGTCAATTTGTACGGGAAGTGCCACGCCCCTTTTTCTTATAACCCTAATTTTCTTCCATGAGTTTGGAATTGATTTTATATACTCTACCATGTACACCTCTAGAGATATGCAGTATAAAATAGTCAATTTGTACGGAGGTACCACGCCCGCTTTTTCGAATAACGCAAATTTGTCTCCACGAGCAAGGAATTAATTTTGTATACACATCTCGGTGCCAAGTTCCAGTCTGCTGCAATCACCTCCAGAGATATGCAGCATTGAAAAATCAATTAGCATGGGAGTTGCCACTCCACCTTGTCCAATAACTCTCATTTTTTCTCCATAAGTATGGGATTAGTTCCACATACTTACATACATATGTATTTCCATACCAAGTTTGAGTACGTTACCCCAAATATTTGAAGAGATATGCAATATGAAACATTCAGTCAGTATGGGAGGTGCTAAGCCTCTTTCCCATAAACGTCAATTTTTCTCTGTTAGTATGAATTTGATTTCACATACATATCTCCATACCAAGTTCCAGTTCTCTACCACAAATACTTCCAGAGGTATGTATGTATGTATTATGAAAATTTCAATTTGTATGAGTTATCGGAATTACTTTCAGTCTAAAACCATCCTTGTGAAATCCGTAGTATGTGTACCAAATTTCGTTCTAATGCGAAAACTGGTTAAGGAAGTAGCATATTTTTTTAATCCAAGTCATAAACCATCTGCGTGCAAAATTTCATTTTCAAACTCTTAAAAAAGTAGCCTATTTTCCAATCAAGGTCATAAACTGCGTATTAATTTAATTAAACTTTTTTAACAGGTGGCAACTCTTAAAAAGGTAGCCTAGGTCAAAAGCTATCTACGTGCAAACTTTCATGCAAATCAGTTCTGTCATTTCCGCTTATTATTCTATTTAAACTTTTTTAAAAGGTGGCAACTTTTAAAAAAGTAACCTATTTTCCAACGTAGGTCATAAACTATCTGTCGGCAAAATTTCATGCAAATCAGTTCAGTCGTTTCCGCGTATTATTATAATTTAACTTTTTTAACAGCTGGAAAATCTTAAAAAAGTAACCTATTTTCCAACATGGCTCTTAAGCTATACGTTTGCAAAATTTCATGCAAATCCGTTCAGTCGTTTCCGCGTATAAATTTGATTAAATTTTTTTTAACAGGTGACAACTCTTGAGAAAAGTAGCCTATTTTCCAATCTAGGTTATATCCTATCTGTGTGAAAATTTTCATGCAAATCCGTTCAGTCGTTTCCGCATATTAATTTAATTAAACTTTTTAGCAGGTGTCAACTCTTAACAAAAGGAGCCTATTTTCCAATCTATGTCATAAGGTATCTGTGCAAAATTTCATGCAAATAAGTTCAGTCATTTCCGCGTATTAAACTAATTAAACTTTTTTAACAGGTGACAACTCTTAAAAAGAGCAGCCTATTGCAAGGAATGAAACCGAAACCATAACCGTTTAAAACCGTTTCGTTTTTCAAAACCGAAACTGAAACCGTAACCGTTATCTTGACCTGAAAATAAACGAAACCGAAACCGTTTCAAGCATAGATTTCAATCGGTTTCCTGAAATTTGTAAAAATCAGCTGCAGGACCTAGCAATCAAATTTTTTTTCTTCAGTAGCATAACTGTGCCGTTTCACAAAAAATGACTTGCGTGACAAATTTGTTGACTAGTATGTGGATAGCCTTACTTCTAATTCTTATATATCGTGACTAATGCAACACTGATAAATGTGCGTGTGTCTGCGATGTAAAACCTGTAAATCATGCAAATCCTGGAGTATGGGAGCAGGCTATTTACAAGGCGGTAGTGCTGCCGCTGTCACTTCAGATGACAAGTCTGATGATTTTGAGTTAATGCTGTCTCAGTAGATGCGAATCGTAATTCCGATAATGTTAGTGGACCGAAAACTTCTGAAATTATCCGTCCTCTCCTAGTGGCCTTTGCTAATCAAAGACGGCAAGAACGAAGTATTGATGTTCTACAATATTGGAAAACTGAGTCTTTGCGGAAACCGCACTTAGCGCAGTTAGCTAAAATATTTTTAGCTGTTCCTGCAACGCAGGTCTGAAAGG
>NW_023472273.1:0-4160 GCF_013731165.1 Rhagoletis pomonella
TTTTTTGGCGCTGTAACCGCCTAAGCGATTTTGGCCGAGTTCAGCAAAGCACGCCAGTCGTTTCTCATCTGTGCCAACTGACGCCAATTGGAAACGCCAAGTGAAGCCAAGTCCTTCTCCACCTGATTTTTCCATCGCAGTGGGGGCCTCCCTCTTCCTCTGCTACCACCAGCGGGTTCCGAGTTGAATACTTTCAGAGCTGGAGCGTCGGTGTCCATTCGAACGACATGACCAAGCCAGCGGAGCCGCTGTATTTTAATTCGCTGCACTATGTCCATATCGTTGTAAAGCTCATACAGCTCATCGTTCCATCGTCTGCGGTACTCGCCGTCGCCAACGCGTAAAGGCCCGTAAATCTTCCGCAAAATCTTTCTCTCAAACACTCCAAGAGCCGCCTCATCGGATGTCCATGCTTCTGCGCCATATACCAGCACGGGCATGATGAGTGACTTATAGAGCGTGGTTTTCGTACGTCGAGAGAGGACTTTACTCCTGAATTGCCTACTCAGTCCAAAGTAGCACTTGATGGCAAGAGTGATTCTGCGTTGGATTTCAATGCTGATATTTTTATCGGTGATAATGCTGGTTCCAAAGTAAACGATATTCTCTACTTTCTCGAAATTGTAACTGTGAACAGTGACATGGGTGCCAAGGCGCGAATGTGCTGGCTGTTTATTTGATCACAGGAGATACTTCGTCTTGTCCTCGTTTACCACCAGACCCATTCTCTTTGCTTCCCTATCCAACTTGGAAAAGGAAGAACAGACGTCGGGGTTTTTGTTACCGATGATGTCGATGTCATCGGCACAGGCCAGCAATTGCACGCTCTTGTAGTAAATTGTTCCTGAGCGGTTCAGTTCTGCAGCTCTTATTATCTTCTCCAACATCAGATTAAAGAAGTCACATGAAAGGGAGTCGCCCTGTCTGAAACCCCGTTTTGTGGCGAACGGCTCGGAGAGGTCTTTTCCAATTCTGACGGAGCTGGTGGTATTGCTCAACGTCATTTTACACAGCCGTACTTAATTTGCGTTTACGTATTAAAAATGTGATTAGTGTTCCAGGGTTAAACAGCAAGCAGAGCGCAAAAACGCCCACAAACACCTATGCACATATCAGGGATGTTGCGAATATTTGCATTCGCATTCGTTATGCGAATAATTCGCATCATTTCACACATTCGCATTCGCATCAAATGATACGAATGTTTTGCGAATTCGAATATGTACATAGGCAGAGAGTCCACTCTAATATTGTTGAAATGGCTCTAAGTCTGTCTAACCAGGGTGCGGACAATAACCGGCTTTTAGCTTCAGGCGCTATACGGTTAAGTAGTATATCAAGTAACATTGATGGGCCTTCAACAAGTACTGCTAAAAGTCTTATAAGCAACCTAGAAATAATTTTGGATTCCTCCAGCGAAAGCAAAGCCTCGGATGAAGAATCTGGAGACATTAAAAAAATGTGAAATTAAAACTCAATTGAAGGCCTATCTTAAAGAAAAACGAGATAATCTCGGTGAAAATCCTTTCGACTTTTGGAAAACTGAATTAAAATACGATCTGGCCCGCAAATATTTTAGCGCTCCACCCGCCAGCGTTCCAAGTAGAGATGGGCACGGCCCGGGCTTTTGGCAGGGCCCGGCGGGCCCCTGCGTAAGTCCGCGGGTACGGGCCGGAATATTTGCTGTCAGCACGAACTCCTGCGTGCATGGGCGTTCAGTAAAATTTCATAAAAGAACGAATAAGCACGAAAAAGCCCGTTGCTAATACTACAAATTTAGATAAGCTTTTGTTTTTATACAAAAAAAAAATAGTACATATTAAAACTCTTTTGATAAGAGAAAAGCAAAATAGAAATATTTGGAGACCGATAGAAAAAATAAGATACTTAGAAGTTTTGTTTACATATCTGTACATAAAATACTTTCCACTTTTTCTACTTCCCAGAAAATATATTATACACTGAAAATAAAATCTGCGTAAATATAACGAAAACTTGCGTAAATCTTACGAAATTTTTCGTCATTTTGAGCCACGAAAGTTTTCGTAGATTGTACAAAACCGTTTTCGTACATACTACGAAAATATGAGGCATCAGATCTTTAGTACATTTTACGAATATATTCGAACTATTTACTAAGGAATTTAGTACTATTTACTAAAGAATTTAATACTATTTACTTAGTTTTTTACGAAATGTTTGTAAAATGCACAGAAATAATTCGTATATTTAACGAAATTATTTTCGTAAAATCTTCGCTTGTTTCGTAGAATGTGCGATTGCTTTCATTCTCCACACTGTAAAAAACATATTACGAATTATAACACAACTACTTTATTTTGTTTTTATAGTTAATTTTAAGCGTTTTTGTTTAACAAAACGTTTTGCAAAAACGCTTAACATTAATGATTAAAATATAATGAGAGTGTTGTGCTATAATTTTAGTCATATTTTTTATAGTGTTTATAGTGTTAATAAAAGCAATCATTCGTTCTACGAAAGAAGAATAAGAATTTTCTGACTACACTGTAGTTTAGAATTAATAAAAAAGGTTACCTATAATAAAACTTAAGTCTTTTATTTATATGCATACGGATAGGTTCTATACTTACTACATATTTTTTTATTACTTAGACTTCATTCAATAAAGTATATTGATGCAAAGTGTTAAACTATGAGTCTCAACAAAACTAAATATAATAAGATATAAAAAAATAATATAAAAAAAAACTTTTTAATATACAACGCTTTTATAAATGCACTAAAAAGTAGAAAATAATATTTCTCAGTCCCATAGAATTAGTTTTGATAACTTTTGATTTTGAAATTTTAGCAAAAGTCATTATAAACAATCTATGAAATTGAAAATGAAAAACGTGGAGCGCATGCAATACAAAGCATTCGATTTAATTGACAATAGTCAAACTACATAACGTAGACCTAAAATTTCTACAGCGAAAGTAGAACTTTGAAATCGATTTTAAGCGGTCGTTATTCATATACCCACATACATACATACATATATTACTTTTCATATCAATTCAAGTGTATTACATGCGCCCCACGCTTTTCATTTTCAATTTCATAGATTGTTTATAATGACTTTTGCTAAAATTTCAAAATCAAAAGTTATCAAAACAAATTCTATGGGACTGAGAAATATTATTTTCTACTTTTTAGTCCATTTATAAAAGCCTTGTATATTAAAAAGTTTTTTTTATATTATTTATTTTCTACTTTTTAGTCCTGTCTGAATAAAATTTTGCAATAGATATTAAAATAATTCAACGATATTCTAGATGTCATCTACCTCGCCCTATTCACCACAGATGTCGCCCTATGCACTATGCTTTTTTATAGGAACTTTTCAAAGCAAAGGTTTTATGGTGTCGGACACACAACATTGAAAGTTTCTGGATCCACAACATTGAAAGTTTCTGGACACACAACATTGCAAGTTGATAAAAGCGTTGTAATATGAAAGAATATAAAAAATACTTGTTTTACTTTCTTAAACATTATAATATTTTTATGTAGAGGCACTTGACAGTTTCGCAGCTTCATCGATGTTTGTTTCGTTGACGACTATAAATTAAAGGAAAATTATAAGGCGTCTGAAAAGCAAGTTTCAGTGAAAAGTCATACATGTACATACTTACTTTTAATTTCATTAAGTAGTGCTCCTGGCTTAGGCTTGCCGTTGATAGGTAACTGATGAAATTGCCTATTTATCAAGTCCCAGAAGGTGCAGCGTAGGCGATGTTAAAAACATTGTATGCTTAAAAGCATAGTATATCAACTGCATTAATATTTAATTTTTTATTGTTTTTTTATCCAGAAAATCCCTTTTTAAAACGTTTAAAATTATATTATACGTCTCACAGCAGCCAACAAGTAATTCCGCAATGACACGCGATACATAAAAATATGATGAAATAATAAACTGCCGGTAATTGAGTATATTGTACGAAAATATTCGTATTTTGTACGAATTTGAAAAAAACATGTTTCTGCATTAGTACTTTATACGAAAGTATTAACTAAATTGTACGAATACAGAATTGTAGATTTCGTATATTTTAAAACCATACGTAAATATTACGAATGCCTTCCTCTTCTTCTTCTTCTTTTTTGGCGCTGTAACCGCCTAAGCGATTTTG
>NW_023472274.1:0-4159 GCF_013731165.1 Rhagoletis pomonella
CTCACATAGTCACCACAACACAACAACATAATAACACCACAGACCATACCACAGCCACGACAGACCGCATAACACACACAACCGCACCACCACCCACACGCCGCCGCCAACAACTCCTGGTTCCCCCTACAATCTGCACGGTATGTCAGACCAGGATATTCCGTAATGTGACATCAGTCAAGTGCAACACCTGCCTTGGCTGGTGCCACTTTAGGGCATGCTCAGGTCTGCGTACCACGCGAGATTGGACTGGGAACTTCGAGGGCCCGTTTTGCGCTGCTCGGTCGCAGACCCCAATTGCGACGCCCCCCGCCACCACCACAGGGCGGCAATCATCACAGCAGCACACACAGCCAACGGCGGCAAGAACACACACATCACTTACACCCCACATCACGACACGTCTCCCGAACCACATGAAGCTCCTTCAATTTAACTGCAACGGGCTACAGAGCAAGATTGAGGAGATAACCGTCTTCATGTGTCGGCATGGTATATTGATAGCTGCGGTCCAAGAGATGAAGTTGCACAGCAATTCAACTTTGTTGAATTGCACCGGGTACAACGTGCCCCGTCGAGATCGCGAGCGAGATAATGGAGGTGGCTTAGCGTTCATCACGCACCACACCGTGCAGTATCGTCTAATCGAAGCAGACATCGACCGCAGGGATACCACCCTAGAATGTCAGGGCATCGCTATCCGGTCAGGCGATGTCGAGCTCGAAATATTTAACATATACATACCCCCTGTCACCTGCTGCCCGGCAGGATATCACCCTGATATAGGTGCGCTCCTCAGAGGTGAAAACCGTATGGTAGTAGGTGACTTTAATGCGCACCACGATCTTTGGCACTCACGCCTGTCAAACGATCGTAGGGGAACAGACTTGGCTGAGCAGATAGACGATTCGACATTCTGCACAATGAACGACGACGCACCCACCAGGATTATGGGTAACTGCAGTAGCTCGCCAGACATCACAATAGTCAGCGCTGGCGACCTATGCTGACTCTAGCATCAGACCACCTACCCATAGTCATCTCGATAGATAAACCAACCGACTTTGCCTCCGCCAAACACCGGACCTATATCAACTTTTCTAAAGCTGATTGGAAAGGTTACGCGGAATTTACCGAAAACACCTTCACAGCGCTCCCCACACCAACCGACGTCCATCTCGGTGAACGTAAGTTCCGCAGGGCTGTCACTGCTGCTGCAGCTCGCTTCATACCGGCAGGATGTATATCGGACCCACGTCCAAACTTCCCTGCCGAAGCGGCTGTTCTAGCCGATGAGCGTGATAGCCTTCGTCAGGCCGATCCCGGAGATCCCCGTATCAGGGATCTCAACGCGGAGATTCGGCAACTAGTAAACGTACATAAGCGGAAGAAGTGGGAGGAGCATCTGAAGACCTGTAATTTTACCTCTGGTGTGAGCAAGCTTTGGTCAACCGTGAGGTCACTGTCTAATCCGACGAAGCACGACGACAGAGTCGAAATTTCCTTCGGCGACCATGCTTCGTCGGACCCGGAGCGATGCGCGAGCTATTTTAGCCGGCAGTTCATACTGCATCCTCCGGTGGACAAAGCTAAGCGTCGAGTGACCAGAAGGCTGCACAAACTGCCAACAACCTGTGCCATCCTTGCTTTCACCTGCGGTGAAGTTCAGGTGGCCATCGGGAAGGCGAAAGCCTCCAAAGCCATGGGTCCCGACGGAATATGCATGCTGATGCTGAAAAATTTGGGTCCTGCGGGGGTAGCGTACCTAACGACGTCCTCAACTTGTCAATGGCCACTCTTATCATCCCAGACATCTGGAAGGTGGGGAGAGTGGTCCCACTGCTCAAACCGGGGAAACCTGCCAACAAAGGAGATTCTTATCGTCCGATAACACTCCTTTCCCCGGTAGCGAAGACACTCGAGGCCTTGCTACTCCCGTACTTCATAAACCACTTCACCCCAGCGAAGCATCAGCATGGCTTCCGTAAAGTGCACAGTACAACAACAGCACTTAACGCCATAAACACTCAGATAACTCGTGGCCTTAACCGAAACCGTCCCTGTGAGAGAACGATTCTAGTAGCGTTGGACTTGTCAAAGGCGTTTGACACCGTCTGCCATTCCACGCTACTAGAAGATATAGAGGCCTCCTCTCTCCCACAGAGGCTCAAACGGTGGTCGGCAAGTTATCTGAGTAGTCGACATTCGTCGGTAATGTTTAGAGACAAAACGAGTAAACAGCGAAAAATAAAACAGGGGGTTCCTCAGGGTGGTGTCCTTTCCCCGCTACTGTTTAACTTTTACATTTCAAAGCTCCCTCAACCACCAGAGGGAGTCTCGATTGTTTCTTATGCCGACGATTGCTCGATCATGGCGACTGGGAATGGAATTGATGACCTGTGTTCGAGAGTAAACGGGTATCTCTCCGAACTTTCTCGCTTTTTCACTGCAAAGTGTCTAGCCCTCTCCCCTACGAAATCCTCCGCGACCCTGTTCACAACCTGGACGAAGGAGGTCAGGCTACCGCTGGGGATTCACGTCGATGACGCACCAATTCCGACGGTGAATAACCCCAAAATACTCGGAGTAACATTCGACAGCCTGCTCTCCTTCTCTGCGCACTAAACCGCTATTGTCAATAAAGTACAGAGCCGCAACAAGGTCCTCAAGTCGCTAGCCGGCAGTACTTGGGGCAAAGACAAAGAAACGTTGCTGGCAACATACAAGGCAATAGGCCGGTTTTGAACTACGCAGCGCCAGTGTGGTCGCCAGGGACTAGTAGGACGCAGTGGACGAAGCTACAGACTGTACAGAACACCGCACTCAGGACAGCGACAGGATGCCTCCTGATGTCGCCTGAACACCATCTACACGGCGAGGCGCAAATGCTCCCCGTAAAGGAGCACAATATAATGCTCTGTAAGCAGTTCCTGATCGGGAGCCACAGAAGTGGCCACCCAAGCAGACAGCTGCTTGCAGAGGAGCCCTCGCCTAGGCACGTCAGGAGGCATCTTTATGAACTGACCGACGAAGTTCAGAGGTTCATCAAGCAACCTCTGGACCCGACAGCTTACAGACAGGCCCTGAACGGCATTCACAGGGACTCAGTCTCGAGTTATGTAGACTCTAGACCTGTGAATGCCGTTCTAGGCATACCGACCCTGGACATAGACGAGACGGAGCTTCATCTGCCTCGGGAGACACGCACAACACTTGCGCAACTTCGCTCCGGCTACTGCAGCAGGTTGAACTCCTACCTGAGTAGGTTGAATGAGGATGTGCCGAATGAGTGTCCGGCATGCGGAGAGACCCCACATGACTCGAAACATCTCTTCGCATGCCCGGAAAACCCGACAACCCTAACGGCCTTGTCCCTGTGGACAAACCCCACAGAAGCTGCACGCTTCCTAGGGCTGCCGTTAGTGGAATTTGACGACAACGACTGAGATACCAACCGTCCTGGGCGGGGTTGTTGTAGCCGCTACAACAACAACAACAACAAAATTCCCAGAAATGAGAAATCTGACGTAGTCTACAAAATACAATGCAATGGCGACGGGTCCCACGTATGCAATTTGGTATATGTGGGGACAACAAAATCTAAACTAAAGACAAGGATTTCCGCTCACAAGTCTAATATTAAGTTAAGGAGCAATTCGTCGGACAATAAGACGGCCTTGTCATCTCACTGTCAGGAAATGGGACATTATCCTGACTTTGAAAATGTAGCTATCTTGCAAGAAGAGAAAAATTATAATAAGCGATATGTTTTGAAGATGCTACATATCATGAACACCCCTAATAATAAAAGGATGAATTTTAAAACAGACACCGATAATTGCGCTCATGTGTATCGCAATATAGTTCTCACCCACAGCAACAATCAATAGTGTCAGGTGTTCAGGAAAAAACGAATCGTCGGTCCGATAGCAACATTTCTTCGGACAACAATAATGTAATGTTGGGATGATACATACATAAAATTCTTCGTCTTACTGTTCATCGCTTCATGTATTGTTGTTTGTATGTTTTTTGTTTATGATTACTGTATTTTGAATTGTTTACATTTTCATGCTTATACTTATTGTCACCAAGTTTGTTTGTTAATGCACTTTCGCGCATATGTTTAGTCGACCAGGCAAAGCCAAGATTGTAAGTT
>NW_023472275.1:0-4159 GCF_013731165.1 Rhagoletis pomonella
AAAAAATTTAATTTTTTTACATGGTCCTATAAATTCGAGTGTTTTCTTTATTTATATTAGATTTAAACGGTTATCCATTGTGTCTTATGTTCGGATTCGCAATTAAATTTCAGCTACACTGTTTTTTTTAACAACATTTTCGAAGTTTGTAGATTGAAATAATGATTTAAGTACTAGGTCTGCAAATTGGCCTTGACACCATTCAAACATATTTTCATGTCAACCTTGATTTTTTTCAAATATATTTTAGTATTTCGTTTAATTGAATTTAACGTTTAAACAGGTGGCAACTCCCTTCAAAATATGTTCAAAGTAAAGCATTTCTCAACCTGTTTTTTTGACAACCATATTGAAGTATTTCATTAAAGCAGCAGATTAAATTTAATTGGGCTTTTAAACAGGTGGCAAGCTTTTTCAAAAATATTTTCGAAGCAAAGCCCTGCTGAGGTTCGTTTTTTTGACTTGACATCATTTTGTAATGTTTAATTTAAGTGTTTGACTAAATTTAATTTGACTTTTAAACAAGTGGCATCCATTTTAAAAAATATTTTCAAATCAAAGATTTCTTAGACCATATTTATACTTGTGCGGAGTTGAACTACACTTTCGGCAGAGAGCGGATGAAAAGAAGTTAGTGAGAAAAGAAAAGAAGTTTTGCGCCGAAAATAAAAATCGCCCGGAAGAGAAATGTTTCGATTCCGCGTGTGCGAGAATTTATTCACATTATTATTTATTTTAAACTTTTTAGCGGTGCATGCACTAGCTAAATTTTTTCTATTCGCAGTAAAAAAGACGGCCCTCAACTTTATGAAATTCAACTTCTCACAGGTGTAATTAAGGTCTTAAATCGCATTTGATTATCGCCCATATTGGCATACTTCATTTAACTTATTAATTAATCAATTTTAACTTTCTAACAGGTGGCAACCCCTAAACTATATTTTCGAAATAAATCGTTTTGGAGCGCGTTTTGTTTGATACCCACATTGTTGTAATATATTATTAAACCTTATGAAGCATGTCTTTTAACTTTTGGAAAAGGTGGAAACTCTGTTAGAAGAATATCCTTTATATTAGTCCAGGTGAAGACTATTTGCGAACCAAATTTCATTGAAATACGTCCAGCCGTTTTAGCGCGGAAGAGCAACAAACATACTCGCACACTCATGAACTCACAAATACATATTCACATTTATAATATTTATTATTTAGTAGGATTTTCACAACTTCTCCTTATATGTACTTCCAGAATTCATTAGTCAGCATCACTTTACTCGCTATGGTTGTATGCATCAACGCAGATGTCTCGCATTTGTCGCGTAACTATTTGCCTCCCTCATCGGGATCTCGTACCGTCACGTTTAATGCGGCTACAGGATATTCGAACGGTGCTGGCAGCAGCGCTCATCGTTACTCAGCACCATCGAGCTCATTTAGTTCCTCGTCACGTACAAGTGGCTTTTCAGTGCCTGCTGCACCATCGCGACAATACCTTGCTCCAGCGGCAGTCCAAAAGCAAGCAGTGAGCTCATATCGTGCTCCATCTGCAAGTTATAGCGCACCTTCGGCGCCGGCAGTATCTTATCCTGCACCGGCGGCTACCTACAATGCCCCAGTCGTTCAACAACATGCTTCTGCCCCAACCCAATATCGTGCACCATTTTTATCGCAAAGTATATCATCCGGTTTTTCAGTACCCGCAGCACCATCGAGGCAATATCTTGCCCCTGCTACAGTGCAAAGACCAGCTTCGGCAAATGTATATCGCGCTCCTGCTCCAGCTCCAGTCTATAGCGCACCCGTTTCCGTCAGTCATAGCGGTTTGTCGGCTTCACATAGAGCTCCTAATTCATATAGCGCTTCTGCTCCGGCCTATCGTGCTCCAGCGGTTCAGTATCAAAGACCCGCTGCCACCTATAGTGCACCAGCTGCTGGTAGCTACCGCGCCCCAGCTGCTACTTACAGGGCGCCAGCTTTTTCGTCAGGCAGTATCTCCACTGGTTCGTACCGCGCTCCAGCGCCCGCTTACAGAGCTCCTGCGGTGTCATACAGTGCGCCAGCCACATCCATTTCGACTTCATCATCCAGTCTCGGTACCCAGTATGCGGCAAATGGTGGATACATTTATTAAGGAGATACTTTTGCGATTCCCAAAGCGCTACATTTTCTTTTTTTATTCGAATTGGTGAAAAGATAATAAATATTTGAACTAAATGACCTTCAGCATTTTTAATATGGTTGGGTATCCATAGTGCTTTCCTTTATATAGTTTCGACTTTTTCTCAAAGAGCACGGATTTTGTCATTGCATAATTTTTACTTAGCAAATTTTAAAGTCAGATAAAGAATTTTTATTCTTTATTTTTTAAATCGACTTTTTTACAATAATGTATAATGGAGGAGCTGGACAAGAGCCAAAGCCGAGATAGAAGCCTACTCAGTCCTCGCAAGATAAGAGTAGCTACTCCTGTATATGCATCAATGAATATCAGGCCACTGGCTTAAATCAACTCGATATTGTAACTTGAGAATATTTCGGTTTCCGGATCGAGTCTGGATAAGTAAGAGTTGAGCCACAGCATCCAGATGTTAATTGTGTTCATAAGGATGCTCTCTGATGTGCCTGGGAGATGAATCTGCTCATTACCGGGAGCTTAGGTGGTGTTCAGTCGATGTCAGAAGGAATTCCGTTGCCGTCCGGAGTTCGGTATTTCGGCAAGTCTGAAACTTCACTGAGTCCACCGGCCAATTGCCTTCTATGTCGCCAACAAAATTTCTATATCTTTACCCCAAGTGCTATCGGCTAGCGGTTTGAGGATCTTGTTTTAGCTCTGTACTTCATTGACAATTGCGCTTGTGTGAGCAGAGAAGGAGAGCTCGCTTTCAAAGGTGACTAAATTTTCAGGTTTTTAACCGTCGGTAGGAAGAGTGTAAGACTCCGTGCAGTAGAGAAGCGGGAAAGGCCGGAGAGAGAAAACCATTGCCAATCGTGAGCGTTAGAAATTAAACAACAGTGGGAATAGAACCACAGCCACGTAACTAACTCTTCTCGACTTCAAAGCTTGACATAGGAAAAGTACAGGTAACTGTCGTTCACCCAGGGTTTTTCGCTTTCAATCGTTTCAGTCTCTGTGAGAGAGTAGTGTTTTAGCATCAACATGCATACACCATTGGGACCAATGGCTTTGAAGGTTGTGCATCACTTGACATTTGGCCTTTCCACTGAGGTGTGATTCCACTACTTCTATCTTTCGGTTTGTTGAAGCCTGTTCTCATGTATGGAAGTAAATACCTCCAAAGAACTGGCAGTCTATAGCAATACAGGGCGGCAGGCTACCGTGTCCACCTTGGCATTCAAATCGCCTGACGTGGTTTTGTTATTATGGCGAGGGTATCGTTCGTTAATGCGCTTCAAGCGCACATAGAAAAGGCTTTTGAACACCTCGTCTTTCTCTTCTGCGGGGGCGTGGGCACAAATACGTGAGATTCTGATTTTGATTCTACCGGGTTGAACGACAGTACTCGCTGGAGGAAGGAGAATAGGAAGTTCTATGTAGTTAGACGAAAAGGTTGTGGAGTAAATATCTGATTATTTTTGTATATTCCATGTTATCATTTTTATTTATTTATATTTCGTTAAGCCTTTCATTGCTGACCAAAACATTTGGACATCATCAAAGAAAAAATACTGGGTAATTTCGTGAAAAAAAATTACAGCCTCCTCTGTCTGTAACGGTACACATAACCACCATTGGCTGCGTACTTAGTGTCATAGTTCGAAGAGCCGGCAGCTACGATTTCTTGAATGTTCGAAGGGGCAGAAATTTGAGTACGAACTGCAGGAACTGGAGCTGCATATGCGACTTGTGGAATAGAAGCCGCAGCAGCAGGAGCTGAGTAAGAGTATCCTGCATTAGAGGCAGCACCACTGTTGCCATAACTATCGGATGGTGCAGAATACGAAGGAGCAGAGTACGAAGCGGCAGCAACTGGGCTACGAGCTGGGGCCGAGTAGACGGGAGCTGCATGGGAGGCAGCGGCTACTGGAACGGAATGTACTACTGAACGAGGAGCAGGCGCTGAGTAGACTGGAGCTGAATACGAGGCAGCGGCAACTGGAGCGGAATGTACTACTGGCCTGGGAGCTGGTGCAGAGTAG
Organism: Rhagoletis pomonella; assembly: GCF_013731165.1. Taxonomy (NCBI): domain Eukaryota; kingdom Metazoa; phylum Arthropoda; class Insecta; order Diptera; family Tephritidae; genus Rhagoletis; species Rhagoletis pomonella. The sequence goes on from NW_023472275.1 coordinate 4,159, forward strand.
A
>NW_023472276.1:0-4159 GCF_013731165.1 Rhagoletis pomonella
GGGCGGGGGACGCGAGCGCGACGTCGACCGCGGCGGGGGTGGCGCGGGGCGGCGCGCGAATGGGGACCGCCGCGACGCCGGGCACTTTCAAAATTGTATACTTACAAATCCGTCCATTTAACTTGTTCATGTACTACTTTTTGTCAAATGTATCTGGGTGACTACCTACATACATATGTGCACTAGTTAGGGATGTCAGTGGCAAAAATACATCGATGTTATTCCTCGCATCGATGCATCGAAACTTACATCGATTCTTGTCGATACATCGGAGAGCGTACATCGATGCATCGATACGCATAGAGTTTTCCTCCACTATGGAAATAAAACATTAAGAACCTTTTTCGGTATGTACTAGTTTTATAGCTCATAAAATTTTAATATAACAAAGCGCAACTCAGCCAAAAAAAAAATATTAAAAATTAAAGCAATTTAAACTTGCACTTTATTATACTAACATTTTATGAGCTATAAAACTGCATCTTCCTCTCTATGAACTTCAGACAGTTCACAGAAAACATCGTTGCATCGACGCCTCGATGCATCGACTATTTATACATCGAGTGGAAAATTTTCGATGCATCGAAGCGAAACATCGATATTTTCGATGCATCGATGTTTTTTCGGCATCCCTAGCACTAGTTTGCTTTATTACTCAAATTGTTAAGTATAAAAGTTGGTCTTATTGCTCAACGAGAAATGAAATAAAGCAAATTTTTGTTATTTCATATTCATTTGGGAAATAACACAAATTTGCCTTATTGCCGTTTATGTTATTTAATGTTACGTTATTTATGTTAAGAAAGTCACCAAGGGAGGGGCGGTACCAGGGTGCGCACGTCATATTAATCGGGCGATTAAACAATAGTGTAATGCCAAATTGCATGCTAATTTACTTAATTTTCCTGAGTTTTGCACAACGTCTAGCGATTTATTTTTTAATGTTTTTTGTTTTAATATAAACTATATTAAAAAAAAATTCGCGTAAAATTTTAATAAAAAATAATCCATAATGATGAAAAATTCTCTATGCCAATAATTTAGTGCGCCTCTGTACTTATGTACGTGCATTCAAAGCAAAAAAGAGTACATCGGGATTTTTGTTAAATATATGTTTCGTACTTTAACCAAACCCATATACATAAATCATACGCTCAAGCTTTATAGAGAGCTTTGAAAAATTCAACAAATTTTCATTAAAAGGGTTAGCTGTTTGCAAATAACATTAATAAATCAATGCCAGGTTTTATAGATTGCACTTGTTATATGAAAAAAAAACCACAAAAGTAAAAAATATTAAAAATCAACGCAATTTTTCAGCCGTTTAAAAATTACACTTTTTTATACTAAAAACTGCGTACCCAAAAATTGTAGAAAAATTCAGATTAAAAAGACCAACATTTTAATGAAAATTTGTTGTTCTAAATAAAAAATTTCAATATAAAGCATTGAAAGTGATGTCGTTTAATATGTTAGTTTACCTACCACCTTTCTTAACATTTCAAGAATGCAAAAGTTGGCAACCCTGGTTTAGATACATATAAATATTTTAGTTCATTCCATTATGTGAAAAAGTGATTGCAGCTAAATGCAATATTCTTTAACAAATCCTGGGAAATCCATTTCAGGACTCTCCAATTGGACGATATTCCTTTGCATTCAGCTTACATCTACCGAGAAATTTTTAAGCAAGTTTTGTTAAGAACGGATTTTTAGGACCTAGAACCTATTAAAAAGAGAAAATAAAATAGCGAAAGGCAGAAAAAGGCACTAGAAATCGCAAAAAGGGCAAAAGAAGATACCAAAAAAGACCAAAACTGAAAAATAATCAAGAAATACATTTCTTTTAGAAATGTTTACATTACAAGTAAAAAGAGAAAAACTATAACTAGTTTCATTATATGAAACATTTGTACTTTCCATATTTGACTATTTTCTGCTTTCGGGTTTTTAAGTAAAAAAACTTTAATCTCTACAGTGGCAGTAACATTGAACCACAAGATGCACTTTGAAGTTTTCTGACAGTATTTTCATTAAATTTTCGCGAAGAAAAGCCTTTTATGTACTAAAAGTGTGCTCGACCTTTGAAACTTTCATATTATCGGGAAAAAGGGCGTTTTCTTCGCTATATTCACTTTTTTAAAGGTAGAAAAGGCAAAAACAGGCAACGTCAAATGAGAATGTATGGAATCAGGGAAAGCTAAATCGTGGACATTCTTAATCTAATATACTCTATCTCTTTAGCAGAAAAAAAGGCTATTTCCATAAAATCCGTTCCCTGCTAATTACATTTATCTAAGGTTCATTTTCGTTACATATTTATCCATAGAATGTCATAGGTCTACAAAAAACTTACTTCAGAAAAATTCAAAAACGGCATTCTAGTCCGGTCAAATTAGACCAAAAACAGTAGTAAAATTACAAAAATTGAAATTGGTAGGATTGTTCCAAACACCATCTTAAATGAAATCTATAAAGTCCTCATCGATCCGATACCTGGAAATGGATGTTTGCTTTTAAACATCCGCATTCGCATCCCCGGATTTCTAAAATTCCACATTCGCAGCATCCCTACTTCAAACGTTCCCTTTTTGTACTGAAATTTAATGAGTTATAAAACTTCATACCCAAACATTTTCTGTCAGCCTGGCAGGGTAAAAGGGTTGAAAAACTTATTTCTGAAGAAGCGTTACTATCTGAAGTGTGGCCAGAATGCGAAAAGTTTGTGAATCAATAGAAAAGAATATTCGTCGCAGTTGCACACAAGAGTATTTGTATAATAAAACCAGTCGAAATTCAGATTTATCAACTTTGATAAAATTCTCTTTAAACATGCAGGATTTTTGACTACGTCTAATAAAACAGAGCCTTTATGTGAAATTTTTTTTCTACGCTTCCTATAGCTGCGTTTGTTTCTTCCATTATTATGTTTTTCTATGGACCAATCTTAAAATAAAAATAGTAGATATACAAATAGAAAGCATGTTCTGTAATTTATATTCTTTTGAATTATTTGAAATGGGGCCATTCAAATAAATAACAGTCATCTTGTTTTCTTGTCGGGTCTCGTCGGGCAATATTCTTTTATAGGGATATATTTTGGATCCTCGGGCTTAAACCTCTGTTATTAAACTGTCCGCATACGTCTGTTTTCTCCGCTTTTTAAAGTCGAAATTTAAGATCCTTCAAAAGGGATTCCAAGCAGAAATGTTCAACGGCTAATTATAGGGAGAGTCGATGCTCGCATAATTAAAAATCTGTTGATTTGATCGAATATTATTTGCCAAAGATGTGGTGAAAAAACTCAATGCGCCGCTATTTTCCTCCTACTGTTTTCTTCATCAGTAAAAATATAAGAAATCGAATGCGGAAAAGTGCGCTCGATACTCAACTGCTTTCTTCGAGCTGAGTACCGAGTTTTAATGAATTATATTTCAGTGCCCTCGGAAGATGTTTAGAAGGACTATGACACTTTTTTATATTTTTAAGTTATTTCTTTAATTTAAATATGAAGGCATCAACATTTTAGAAACTGAAAATTCTACCAAGTTCGCATTTATTCATAAATGAGAGCCAATCTGAAAAACGGAGGGCATATCCGCACTCGCCGAATTAAATATGCCATAGAAATATGAATAGTCCGGTCAACTTAGACATTCGAGGATACAAAAATTCCCACCCAGCTGGAAATTGGTAGGATTGTTAAAAACACCATCATAAATGAAATCTAAAAAGTCCTCATCGATCTGATACCTGGAAAAAAGTTACTCGGGGTCAAAGGTCACAAAAACGGGGTTTTCGCCATTTTCAGCAAAACGGTAAGTTTATCATAAAATTAGTTTATAAAAAATTGTATACCAGATAATTATCTATAAAAAATGTCGAAATACTTTTTTTCCTAAGAGCCACCGTTTCCGAGATATAACGATTCAAAAAGTTGGAAGAGTTGTAATCGGCATAATATGTATAAGTACAACAAAGGTGGCGTGGAAACGTGTGCATATTATGACGATAATACCAAAAAATTGGAAGAGTTGTAATCGGCATAATATGTATAAGTACAACGAAGGTGGCGTGGAAACGTGTTCGTTCAAAATTATTCAAATCGGACTAAAATTACACCCACTTCACGTATAACATCCGAAAAATCCGTTATTTC
>NW_023472277.1:0-4158 GCF_013731165.1 Rhagoletis pomonella
ACCGACGAATGTCGACCACTCAGATAATTTGCCGACCACCGTTTGAGCCTCTGTGGGAGAGAGGAGGCCTCTATATCTTCTAGCAGCGTGGAATGGCAGACGGTGTCAAACGCCTTTGACAAGTCCAACGCTACTAGAATCGTTCTCTCACAGGGACGGTTGCGGTTAAGGCCACGAGTTATCTGAGTGTTTATGGCGTTAAGTGCTGTTGTTGTACTGTGCACTTTACGGAAACCATGCTGATGCTTCGCTGGGGTCAGGTGGTTTGTGAAGTACGGGAGTAGCAAGGCCTCGAGTGTCTTCGCTACCGGGGAAAGGAGTGTAATCGGACGATACGAATCTCCTTTGTTGGCGGGTTTCCCCGGTTTGAGCAGTGGGACCACTCTCCCCACCTTCCAGATGTCTGGGATGATGAGAGTGGCCATTGACAGGTTGAGGACCTCCGTTAGGTACGCTACCCCCGCAGGACCCAAATTTTTTCAGCATCAGCATGCATATTCCGTCGGGACCCATGGCTTTGGAGGCTTTCGCCTTCCCGATGGCCACCTGAACTTCACCGCAAGTGAAAGCAAGGGGGGCACAATTTGTTGGCAGTTTGTGCAGCCTTCTGGTCACTCGACGCTTGGCTTTGTCTACCAGAGGATGCAGTATGAACTGCCGGCTAAAATAGCTCGTGCATCGCTCCGGGTCCGACGAAGCATGGTCGCCGAAGGAAATTTCGACTCTGTCGTCGTGCTTCGTCGGATTAGACAATGACCTCACGGTTGACCAAAGCTTGCTCACACCAGAGGAGAAATTACAAGTCTTCAGGTGCTCCTCCCACTTCTTCCGCTTATGTACGTTTACAAGTTGCCGAATCTCCGCGTTGAGATCCCTGATACGGGGATCTCCGGGATCGGCCTGACGAAGGCTACCACGCTCATCAGCTAGAACAGCCGCTTCGGCAGGGAAGTTTGGACGTGGGTCCGATATACATCCTGCCGGTATGAAGCGAGCTGCAGCAGCAGTGATAGCCCTGCGGAACTTACGTTCACCGAGATGGACGTCGGTTGGTGTGGGGAGCGATGTGAAGGTGTTTTCAGTAAACTCCGCGTAACCTTTCCAGTCAGCTTTAGAAAAGTTGACATAGGTCCGGTGTTTGGCGGAGGCAAAGTCGGTTGGTTTATCAATCGAGATGACTATGGGTAGATGGTCTGATGCTAGAGTCAGCATAGGTCGCCACGTTATGCTGTTTATCAGACCAGCGCTGACTATTGTTATGTCTGGCGAGCTACTGCAGTTACCCATAATCCTGGTGGGTGCGTCGTCGTTCATTGTGCAGAATGTCGAATCGTCTATCTGCTCAGCCAAGTCTGTTCCCCTACGATCGTTTGACAGGCTTGAGTGCCAAAGATCGTGGTGCGCATTAAAGTCACCTACTACCATACGGTTTTCACCTCTGAGGAGCGCACCTATATCAGGGTGATATCCTGCCGGGCAGCAGGTGACAGGGGGTATGTAAATGTTAAATATTTCGAGCTCGACATCGCCTGACCGGATAGCGATGCCCTGACATTCTAGGGTGGTATCCCTGCGGTCGATGTCTGCTTCGATAAGACGATACTGCACGGTGTGGTGCGTGATGAACGCTAAGCCACCACCATTATCTCGCTCGCGATCTCGACGGTGCACATTGTACCCGGCGCAATTCAACAAAGTTGAATTGCTGTGCAGCTTCGTCTCTTGGAACGCAGCTATTAATATACCATGCCGACACATGAAGACGGTTATCTCCTCAATCTTGCTCTGTAGCCCGTTACAGTTGAATTGGAGGAGCTTCATGTGGTTCGGGAGACGTGTCGTGATGTGGGGTGTGAGTGAGGTGTATGTTCTTGCCGCCGTTGGCTGTGTGTGCTGCTGAGGTGGTTGCCGCCCTGTGGTGGTGGTGGGGGGCGTCGCAATTGACGTCTGCGACCGAGCAGCGCAACACGGGCCCTCGAAATTCCCCGTCCAATCTCGCGTGGTACGCAGACCTGAACATGCCCTAAAGTGGCACCAGCCAAGGCAGGTGTTGCACTTGACTGATGTCACATTACGGAATATTCTGGTCTGACATACCGTGCAGATTGTAGGGGGAACCAGGAGTTGTTGGCGGCGGGGTGTGGGCGGTGGTGCAGTTGTGTGTGTTATGTTGTCTGTGGTGGCTATGGTACGGTCTGTGGTGTTATTATGTTGTTGTGTAGTGGAGACTGTGTGTGGTTGCTGTGTGAGTGTGTGGGGCTGCACGGGCGGACTATCGTTTGCCGTGGAGGCTGCTCTGTTTGAGCAACAGGGGGCCACGTAAGACGTGGTCCACTGTCTGTGTGTCCGTAGTCCCGAGCAGACCCTGAGGTGACTCCACCCCTCGCAGGCATTACACTTGATCGTCTTCGGCATACACAGCAGGTGTATATTTCTGGCCCAGGGTTTGACTCGATGCCAGCCCTGAGTAGCAGAATGCGTAGTGAATGTTGCCCTATGGACGGACAATTTCTGAGATACTTCGCCGACCTAAACGGGGTTAGATCGCCGAAACAACAGCCCTTGGTCGGGTGAAACCCGAGTCATTCCGGTACGTAGAACCGGCTGTCGTGGGAATGCCGAAATGTTTGTAGACTTCATTGGTGTTCATGGTTACACCCGAAGAGCTTAAAATGTATGACAACTATTTGCAGAATTTGTGCTGAGGAGCTTCCAGTCTATTGACAAGCTGGTCTGTGAACGGTGACCAAACCCAAAATTTTAGGGGTTACCTTTGATAGCCTGCTCTCCTTCTCCGCGCACACAACCGCAGTTGTCAGCAAAGTACAGAGCCGCAACAAGGTCCTCAAGTCGCTCGCCGGCAGCACTTGGGGCAAAGACAAAGAAACGTTGCTGGCAACATACAAGGCAATTGGCCGGCCGGTTCTAAATTATGTAGCGCCTGTTTGGTCACCGGGGACTAGTTGGACGCAGTGGACGAAGCTACAGACTTGTCAGAACGCCGCACTCCGGACAACGACTGGGTGCCTTCTGATGACGCCTGAGCACCACCTACACAGCGAGGCCCAAGTGCTCCCCGTACGGGAACACAATAAAATGCTCACTAAGCAGTTTCTGGTGGGGTGTCACAGAAGCGAACACCCTAACAGACCACTGCTGGAGGAGGAGCCTCCGCCCGGGCACGTCAGGGGGCACCTATTCGTGTACAAGGATGCAGTCCAGACCTACACAGACCAACCACTGGACCCAATGACGTACAGACAAGCGTAGGGAGTCAGTCTCCACCTACCTCGACTCCAGGCCTAAGAATGTCGTAATCGGAGCCCAATCACCACCTGTGGAAGAGATGGAGCTTCAATTACCTAGAGAGACCCGCGTTACTCTGGCTCAGTTACGGTCTGGATATTGTAGCCGCCTGACACAGCTACCTGTCCAGACTCGACCCAAACACCCCAAATGAGTGCCCGGCATGTGGAGACTCCCCCACGACACCAACCACCTCTTCACATGCCAGCTCAATCCGACTCAACTAACACCCCTCTCCCTTTGGTCCGACCCCATCGAAACAGCTCGTTTCCTGGGCCTACCGTTAGTTGAGCTCGACGATAATGATTGAAAAGTTGACCCGAAACAGGCGGGGCTTAGTAGTGCCGCTACAACAACAACAACAACCAAACTGCTCCATGCAGTACTCAATGATTGGTTTTACCAGTGCATTAAACAGTCGGATGAGAGTGTACGGATTTCGAAATTCTTTGCCAGATCTGAGAATAAACCCTAACGTTTTGTGTGCTCGTAATGCTATGTTGTTAATATGGCTGGCGAAACTTAATGGTTGTGTCCACCTGTAATTGTTGACCGTTCAGCCACTATACAGGTATATGCGGTTCACGCGAAAGGGAGTAGGACATAACAGCGAATTTTTTCGTGTTTAAACAGAGTTTATTCGTTGTACACCAGTCATGGGTCTTATAAACATCATGCTGCAGCATATCAACGTTGTTGTTGTTGTTGTAGCGGCACTACTAAGCCCCGCCTGCCGGGCACTCATTTGGGATGTTTGGGTCGAGTCTGGACAGGTAGCTGTTTAGGCGGCTACAATATCCAGACCGTAACTGAGCCAGAGTAACGCGGGTCTCTCTAGGTAATTGAAGCTCC
>NW_023472278.1:0-4158 GCF_013731165.1 Rhagoletis pomonella
TCATCGGCCGCGTCTGTGGAAACAAACGTAAGGGGTCTGGAGTTAATTATGAACTCTACTTCTAAAAGCGCGCTTCGCAGTGTCTCGTCAGTAAACGCGTGTGCTGGATTCGTAGCATATAGGACAGTTTTAATGGATCTTACAAGACGTTCCCATGCACCCCCCATGTGGGGCGCCGCTGGTGGGTTAAACTTCCAGCGAATGGTGTCGAGTTTAGCTTCTACTGTCGAGTAGTTAATGTTCTTGGCTTCATCACGTAGAATTTTCTCTACCGCCTTGAAGTTGGTCCCGTTGTCAGTATATATTTCCCTCAGTACGCCGCGGCGGGATATAAAATTATTGATGGAAGTTATACAAGAGCTGGTGTCAAGGCTGTGAGCCACCTCTATGTGCACTGCGCGGATGGTCAGGCATGTAAAAATAACGCCCCATCGCTTTTCTCGCCTGCGGCCTACTACTACGTACATTGGTCCGAAGTAGTCAATACCAACGTAGCTAAAGGGCCTCTCGTAGCATGCCAGCCTAGCCCTAGGCAAGGCTGCCATTTGAGGGTTCAGCGGAGTCGCAGCTTTATTTTTGCAAGCTTGGCAAGACCTTTGTATAGTTCGGTATAAAACACGCAAGCGTGGAATGTAGAACCTGCCTTTGACATCATTTATCACTGCTTCGTGAGATAGATGATGGTACCTTTCGTGCGTGTGTTTAACAATCAAGTAAGTTGTGTGGTTGTGCCGTGGTAGTACGATGGCGTCTTGTGAACATATAAATTCAGCTCGACTTCTCACCCTCATGATGCCTTGTTCGTCTATAAACAAATTGAGCGATATTAACTTACTTGTTTTTTCAATGTTCTTACCGCCTTTTAGACAGATCAAATCTTGCATGAATTCGCTGAGCTGCGCTTGCTCATAAGGAACGCCTTTGCCATTTCTATCATTTCAAAGTTGACTTTGCCGGGCGGAGACAGTGAATGAACTTTCGCTTGTAGCGTCTTTTTATACAGGATGAACGTAGCTACAGCACGGTACAATCGTCTCCAACTCGAAAAATATTCGGTGTTCATTACCACCAATTGCTGCTTAGCTATATGTATGTGTAGAACGTGATGTCTAATTTCGACGCTGTCATCGATTGGACCAAAGTCTTTACGGTTAGGCCAATCGTTTTCATCGGCTTTCAAAAAATGAGGTCCGTTGATCCACGTGTCGCTGTCCACTTTGGATTCTTGCTTAGTTGCGAGGTCTGCAGGGTTGAGTCGTGAGGGTACCCACCGCCACTGTTGAAGGTTCGTATTTTCCAATATCTCAGCTACCCGGTACATGACGAATTGCCGAAATTGCCTAGGGTCCATCGTAAGCCACTTTAACCCTAGAACACACACCCGGGTACAAATGTATCCACTTTCAACTTTGAAGTGTTGTAACTTTTGAACCGCTATACCTCTATGAACCAGATCGGACCATTGGTTCAGGAGCTACAGCCTTCCAAACACATTATATACGTAAACACACACCCGGGATACGTTTGTACCCCAATAGTAAAAATCCTCATAATAATAAAAAAAACACATTTTTTATATTATTTTTTTATTTGAAAAATTAAAAATATTCATTTCACACATTATATTATTGACTTTTATTATAAAAATTTTAAAAATGCATCTTATATCTCAGGAAAATCATGGCAAATAGAGCAATTTGTTGATGTGACCGAATGTTCAAGACACATTGGCTTCTTACATTTGTCGCACAGCTTTCTGGTTTTTTCTACGGCGTTTTTCCTCTTGTGCGTAACATAAATAGCAAGATCCGGACACAGGTTTTGGCGTGCGCGCTGCGGCAGATGTTGATGCTGCTGTTGACACCATTGATTCCACCGGTCGGTTGAAATATGCTTCAATAGCAATTTTAGTCGAAAAATTTCGCGTCACTTGACGATTTATGGCTCTGGCTTCAATAATGGGCATACACAATGCTTCAGCCAAGCTGCGCAGGATCTGCTTACGCTTGTTGTTTGTTCTTCAAGGCAACATAGGGTTATTCAAATCGTAGACAATCGATCAACACCACCTTTGGTACGATTATAATATTCAATTATTTCAGGTTACCCACTGTCAGCTATTTCAGCATCATTATGCATGGTCGAAAGCAAAATTACTGCTTTATTTTTTTTGGGAACATAAGAGCACATTGTCACATTATTTTTGAAGCCAAATGTCGTTGAACCAATTGTCCTGTTTTTGTTCTGCTTCATTTCTTGAGAAATATATGATTTGTTTTTGCGCAAAGTTCCAAGGATCGTGAGTTTCCAGGTGAGAAGCAGTTCTGCAACTGGCGAGGTCGTAAACAAATTGTCCATTGTAATGTTTCGGCCACTTCCTTGGTATTTGGCAGACAAATCCTTCACCACTCGTTCGCCTTGGTTCGTTTCCCTACCAGTTTCTGCTTGGCCAGTATATATTTGTCCATGCAGTGGATATGCATTTGTGGCATCGCAAATCCACCAAACCTTGATACCATATTTAGCAGGTTTTGACGGTATGTACTGCGTAAACCGTGTGCGTCCACGGTAAGGAAATAATTGTTCATCAATCGTCAAGCATGAGCTGGGCTTGTAATGTGCAGCAAGATTATTGTTCATCATCGTCCACAACTCACTGATCGGTGCTGCTTTATCAGTTAGTAAGCGTGTTGCATGAGTGTTTTTATCGTCAAATCTTAGGAACCGCAATATCGAACAGAAACGGTTGACTCCCATTGTGGCGCGATATAAAGGATAGTTTTTGACGCTCCATAAATCTCGAACATGTTCTCCATTGCTATGGTTCGCACCAGTCATAATAAGTATGCCAAAAAATGCATACAGCTCTGTTATTGACACAGGCGTCCATGACTTAGGAGTTGTGTTTGGATGCGCATTGTTGTAAGCATTATAAGTTTCTTTTGCTAACTTATTTGTGTGGCGCATAATTATATCAGCCATTTCAACGTTCATGAAACATTTGAATGTTTGCTCTATTGACAACATTTCAGTGCATCTAGCTGGTCCAGAACGTTCTCTTATAATATTTTGTCTGAGTACCTGACGACTTACATTTGGTTCTTTCATCCACTCAGTACCATCACGTGCAACAAATTTTTCGGCACTAGCAGGTAATTCATTATTTTCTTCTACTTCTTCTTCTTCATCGTCTTCTTCATCATCCTCATAGTCCGCATAATCAGGTAATACTTCTGCGGCACTTTGCGAAACTTCAGCATCGTCATCAGCAATTTCAATGTCATTGATTTGAATTTCTTCTTCATCTTCTGAGTCAAAGTCATAGGGAGCGTCATCGTCATCGTCACAAATTTCATCAAATAAAGATTGTATATATGATTCTCGCTGTTCCGCAGTTAGCCTGCATAATAAAAAAAATTAGTATATGTTTACATTGTTGCTTATTTTACATTGTTTACCTTCTATATGCTGCACTTGATAAATATTCGTTTCTTCTTGAAGTCATTTCGTATCCAGTTATTTATAGTTTCAGTTATATTTATTTTCACTTATATTTTCACTTCTTACACTTTTGAGCACCAAAACAATAATGAAAATATCAACAGGCAGCATTTATAACAACACCTCGTGTGAAAACAACCCTTGCAGCTGCATATAAAATACAAAAACCAGTTATACCAGTGTATTTGCTACCTACGTACCCATACCTTGCGCGAACTTTTTGCACATATCTTTTGAACCAGGTAGAATATTTCAATGAAATAAAAACCAAAATGTGTATTCGTTGTTACTCTACAAGTATATTATTATAAATTATATTATTTTGTTTTGCATTTATCAGGACAAAAACAAAAACAAAAATCCACTGTTGCATGTCCTGACTTTATTTGCCCATATCGCTGGAACCAGTAGTAATATTCGAATGAAACAAAAGACAAAATACTTGCTATATATTAAAATATACATTTCAAAAAAAAAATCATAGAAATCGGTTGAATAAGCATTAAAAAAGCCGCAAAATAAGGTCCCGGGTACAAACGTGTCCCGGGTGTGTGTTTACGTGGTATTTTCTGGGTGTGTGTTCTAGGGTTAACACGGTAGACGAGTCCGCCCAGAACACTTTTCGCTTGATAGGTAAACGTGGAATCACTTCTATTT
>NW_023472279.1:0-4158 GCF_013731165.1 Rhagoletis pomonella
CATACTCCATGGATGTGTTCCCAGAATGTGAGTTTGCTGTCAAGCTTCACCCCTAGGTATTTTGTAGACCTAGAAGTCGTCACGAGTTGAGGTCCGACCATTATATTTATAATTGTTGGGATCCGTTTCCTGGTGAGGAGCACGATCTCCGTTTTGGCTGTAGCCAATTGCAGACCGTGATCGCTCATCCATCCACTGACGTTGCGCATGACCTGGTTTAGCTTGAGCTGTGCTAGCTGGACATTTCTTGCTGTTATGACGGCGGCCACGTCGTCCGCGAAGGCGACAAGGAAGGCGCTCTCCGGCATTTCCCTGCGCAACAGACTGTCATACGTGGCGTTCCAGAGGTCCGGGCCAAGTACAGACCCCTGTGCCGCTCCGCCGGTTATACGTCTCTTTCTCTGACCTTGTGTTGTGTCGTACAAAAGCCAACGGTCTCTGAGGTAGTCCCGGATCATATCTAGCAAGTATGTTGGAACCTTGAATGACCGTTCCAAGGCCTCCAGCATGTCGTCCCATCTTGCCGAATTGAAGGCGTTCTTGACGTCCAGTGTGACTAGCAGCACTATTGGCCGCGCCTGGTGGCAGGCTTCTTCGGCCTTATGTACCGCCTCGTCTACTTCGCCAATTGCTCCTATAGTTGAGTGTCCCTTCCTGAAGCCATGTTGTCGGGGTGAAAGGCGTCCCTCGCTTTCTATGGCTGACGTCAAGCGTATTTTGAGCAGACTCTCCATCATTTTGCCTGCTGTGTCTAGCATGCAGAGTGGCCGGAAGGATGAAGGAGAGTTTGGGTCCCCTTTGCCCTTGGGTATAAGCACCAGTCTCGCCTTCTTCCATTGGCTTGGGAAGACCCGGGCCCTAAGGCAGCCGTTGTACATGTTAAGCAGAAGATCAGGGCTCGTTTCCGCTGCTAACCTGATTGCCTCCGCTGGTATGCCATCTGGGCCGTGAGCCTTGCCGGCTTTCATGCTTCGCAGGGCTAGCTTCAGCTCGTCTGTCGAAAACAGTGGTGCCTCGGCTTGCTCCTCGACGAACACTGTGTCGGCTCTTAGTGGGTGTGTGGGAAATAGCGCATCCACTATATTCTTAACTCGGGCCTCATCCATCGCTTGCAATGATGTATGTAACTTTTTCATCACCATTTTGTATCCCTGGCCCCAGGGATTGCGATCCACTTCGTCACATAGCGCTTTCCAGCAGTTCCGTTTACTCTTCTGTATCTCGGCCCCAAGTGCGTTCTTAGCGCTTTTGTAGGCTGCTGCTCTGGTCAGCGCCTCGGGTCTACCACGAGCGCGCATTGCGAGTCTCCGCATTCTATGGCAGACCCTTCGCAGCTCAGCAATTCGGTCATTCCACCAGTATACCTGCTTTTTACCTGACCATGCTCTCCTCTGTGGCATTGAGGCTTTGCATGCCCGGTGAATGCAGCGCATAGTTTCTTCGACCAGCTTAGTACAAGACTCCCTGTTGTGGATCTCTCCCGTTGTGGGTGAAATACCTTGGGAATCTGCTAGGAGTGACATATCGAACTTGCGAACATCGACCCTAGACGGGTTCCATCCTGGTTTCCTGCGAGGGATACTACGTGTTTGCCCTCGCGTTATGTCAGTGACTTGGAAGGTGATGTAGTTGTGGTCGCTACCACTCAGGTCTTCCATCACTCTCCATCCGTCAGCCCTTCGAAGAAGGCTACCTGAGACCAGGGTTATGTCAGGGATAGAGTATCCAAAACCCGGCCTTCGATATGTAGGGGTCGTTCCGGTGTTGAGGATGGTCAGGCCAATGCGGGCTGCCATTTCAAGGACCAGTCTTCCCCTGGTGTTTGTTTGGGGCATACTCCATTCCACGCCTCTTGCGTTGAAATCTCCAGCAACAATTATGTGGCCGGTTATATCTCGCAATTCGTCTTCAAGGTCTTGGAGCTTTCCCCTGAAGACAGGGACTGTGTCGTTTGGAGACAGGTAGCAGCTCACCAGAGTGATTTGCGCCATTTTAACCCAGACGTAGCAGCGTCCGACCCCGCTGCTCTCTGCGCGATGGTTGGGGTTAGCAATCCATATCGCGGCCGAGCCTGATTGGTCAACATGCCAGGTTTCCTTTGTTCTATAGGGTTCACTGATGATGACAGCGTCTGCTCTTTGTTCAAGAACCAATTGGTCCAGCAGGTCATCAGCTACCCTACTCCTGTTCATATTGCCTTGTATAAATTTAATCATATTCTCCCAAGCTTTGTCTTAGCATCAGCAAGGGCATCCCTGAAGGCCTTGCACGCTCCCGACCCGGGCAGGTGATTGGCATTTTTCTGCCCATCTCCTGCCGAGCACAGGTAGCAGCTTGGACTTTCTTTACATGCAGAGGCTATGTGGCCCTGCTGACCACATTTCCAGCATGAACTGCTTCCGTCTGGGTCTTTGCATGCCGCCTTTTTGTGGCCATACCCCAGACAGCAGAAATACTTTGGACATCCACGCGCTCTCGTACGCGGCAGATACTGCAGCCTACTGCAGCCTGGCAGTTCGTCGATTTCCACCACGGCCATTCTTTGTTCTCGCGAGTTTACAGCGAGGAGAGAGACGCGAAGTTGGCCGTTCATCTTGTCTCCTAATTCCCCGCGTATAGCGTTCTCCACTTCTGGGGCCGTGGTTAGGCAGTCCATGCCCAGAACTTCTAGACGTAAACGTCTAGTGAGAATACGGGCGTCTCCAAGCTGGCCAATGGCAGTGCACACATTTTCCTTAAATGCTGAGTGGTCGCCACAGCGCTCCATTTCGATAAGCACGCCGCCTTCGCTGGTTTTCCGAACAGATCGAATTACGGTCTCCGTCTTCTCGGGTTGGAGCTTACCACGTATCGTTCCCAGCACCTCTGCATAGGTTTTGTCTTCAGCTGGCTTAATGATTAATTTGGCGAGACTCTTCTTTTTTCTCACCCTCTTCTTTTTTTGCGGCTGGTCGCCTCGCCCTTATTGACTAAGGGTTCACCTGGCGCTGGCCCTGGCTTGGGCTTTCTGCTTTTTCCAACCGTTTTCCATTGATTATCTGGTACGGTTTTCTGTGCATTATTATCTTTATTTCCATTTTTATTATTACCATTATTAATAATAATCTTATTTATTTATTTATTTTTTTTTTTTCGTAGGAGAGGGAAATGCTTTATGCACTGGCCGGGGGCGCTAGTCTCTATACTACTTTCCCCGAGTGTGGGACTCCCACCGAAGCGTGTTGGGCTACCCACTAAAACCCAAACTCCCACCGCCCGCGCAAGAATCCCGCATCTGGCACCGCAAATCTGCATGTCTTCAGATGCAGGAGCGCGCTGTTAGAGCCTTGGGGCGTTTCATTCGGGTATCCTCAGTAGACAACCGTCCTCTCGTTTGCATCGGAGTACGAATTTCACGTATCCCGCAACTGCTTCCCACTTTTCTGCGCTGGAGATCATTACCCCAACTATGTTGTTCGGAGTTATGTCTCCGTGTCTTTCTTCCAACATTCTGCGCGAAATCAAGAAGTGTTCGCAGGTGAAGAATGTGTGGTACACGTTATCTTCGACGTTTCCACAGTAGTGACAGAACGGTGAGTCCACCCTTCCCATTCTATGAAGACATTCTCGCAAGTAACCATGACCGGTGAGGAATTGCGTCAGATAGAAATCGACTTCCCCATGTGGTCTGTTCAGCCATGTTTGAAGGTCGGCTATCAGGGAGTGCGTCCATCGACCTTTTGTGCTCGCATTTCAATTTTGTTGCCACTGCTGGATCAGTTGCTCGCGCGCCTTTGCCGCGGCAGCTGCTCGACCTATCTCGGCACTGAGATTGTAAATCTCTTTTCGCTCGTAAGCAAGTAGCTCAATTGGCATGACGCCAGAAATAACTAGAACCGCATCCGCGGACACTGTACGGTATGCAGAAGCAATGCGTAGTGCCCCTCTGCGCTGTACCGAAGACATTTGAATCCGGTAGTTTTGGGCTTTCAATGCGTCAGCCCATATTTCTGCCCCGTACAGGAGCACCGATTGGACCGCTGTCATCAGAAGCTTCCTGCGGCATGGTTTCGGGCCGCCCACGTTCGCCATCAGCTGGCTTAGAGCCGCCGTGCTCTGCGCAGCTTTTTCACATACTCCATGGATGTGTTCCCAGAATGTGAGTTTGCTGTCAAGCTT
>NW_023472280.1:0-4158 GCF_013731165.1 Rhagoletis pomonella
GGGCGGGGGACGCGAGCGCGACGTCGACCGCGGCGGGGGTGGCGCGGCGCGGCGCGCGAATGGGGGCGGCCGCGACGCCGGGCACTTTCAAAATTGTATACTTACAAATCCGTCCATTTAACTTGTTCATGTACTACTTTTTGTCAAATGTATCTGGGTGACTACCTACATACATATGTGCACTAGTTAGGGATGTCAGTGGCAAAAATACATCGATGTTATTCCTCGCATCGATGCATCGAAACTTACATCGATATTTGTCGATACATCGGAGAGCGTACATCGATGCATCGATACGCATAGAGTTTTCCTCCACTATGGAAATAAAACATTAAGAACCTTTTTCGGTATGTACTAGTTTTATAGCTCATAAAATTTTAATATAACAAAGCGCAACTCAGCCAAAAAAAAATATTAAAAATTAAAGCAATTTAAACTTGCACTTTATTATACTAACATTTTATGAGCTATAAAACTGCATCTTCCTCTCTATGAACTTCAGACAGTTCACAGAAAACATCGTTGCATCGACGCCTCGATGCATCGACTATTTATACATCGAGTGGAAAATTTTCGATGCATCGAAGCGAAACATCGATATTTTCGATGCATCGATGTTTTTTCGGCATCCCTAGCACTAGTTTGCTTTATTACTCAAATTGTTAAGTATAAAAGTTGGTCTTATTGCTCAACGAGAAATGAAATAAAGCAAATTTTTGTTACTTCATATTCATTTGGGAAATAACACAAATTTGCCTTATTGCCGTTTTTGTTATTTAATGTTACGTTATTTATGTTAAGAAAGTCACCAAGGGAGGGGCGGTACCAGGGTGCGCACGTCATATTAATCGGGCGATTAAACAATAGTGTAATGCCAAATTGCATGCTAATTTACTTAATTTTCCTGAGTTTTGCACAACGTCTAGCGATTTATTTTTTAATGTTTTTTGTTTTAATATAAACTATATTAAAAAAAAATTCGCGTAAAATTTTAATAAAAAATAATCCATAATGATGAAAAATTCTCTATGCCAATAATTTAGTGCGCCTCTGTACTTATGTACGTGCATTCAAAGCAAAAAAGAGTACATCGGGATTTTTGTTAAATATATGTTTCGTACTTTAACCAAACCCATATACATAAATCATACGCTCAAGCTTTATAGAGAGCTTTGAAAAATTCAACAAATTTTCATTAAAAGGGTTAGCTGTTTGCAAATAACATTAATAAATCAATGCCAGGTTTTATAGATTGCACTTGTTATATGAAAAAAAAACCACAAAAGTAAAAAATATTAAAAATCAACGCAATTTTTCAGCCGCTTAAAAATTACACTTTTTTATACTAAAAACTGCGTACCCAAAAATTGTAGAAAAATTCAGATTAAAAAGACCAACATTTTAATGAAAATTTGTTGTTCTAAATAAAAAATTTCAATATAAAGCATTGAAAGTGATGTCGTTTAATATGTTAGTTTACCTACCACCTTTCTTAACATTTCAAGAATGGAAAAGTTGGCAACCCTGGTTTAGATACATATAAATATTTTAGTTCATTCCATTATGTGAAAAAGTGATTGCAGCTAAATGCAATATTCTTTAACAAATCCTGGGAAATCCATTTCAGGACTCTCCAATTGGACGATATTGCTTTGCATTCAGCTTACATCTACCGAGAAATTTTTAAGCAAGTTTTGTTAAGAACGGATTTTTAGGACCTAGAACCTATTAAAAAGAGAAAATAAAATAGCGAAAGGCAGAAAAAGGCACTAGAAATTGCAAAAAGGGCAAAAGAAGATACCAAAAAAGACCAAAACTGAAAAATAATCAAGAAATACATTTCTTTTAGAAATGTTTACATTACAAGTAAAAAGAGAAAAACTATAACTAGTTTCATTATATGAAACATTTGTACTTTCCATATTTGACTATTTTCTGCTTTCGGGTTTTTAAGTAAAAAAAACTTTAATCTCTACAGTGGCAGTAACATTGAACCACAAGATGCACTTTGAAGTTTTCTGGCAGTATTTTCATTAAATTTTCGCGAAGAAAAGCCTTTTATGTACTAAAAGTGTGCTCGACTTTTGAAACTTTCATATTATCGGGAAAAAGGGCGTTTTCTTCGCTATATTCACTTTTTTAAAGGTAGAAAAGGCAAAAACAGGCAACGTCAAATGAGAATGTATGGAATCAGGGAAAGCTAAATCGTGGACATTCTTAATCTAATATACTCTATCTCTTTAGCAGAAAAAAGGCTATTTCCATAAAATCCGTTCCCTGCTAATTACATTTATCTTAGGTTCATTTTCGTTACATATTTATCCATAGAATGTCATAGGTCTACAAAAAACTTACTTCAGAAAAATTCAAAAACGGCATTCTAGTCCGGTCAAATTAGACCAAAAACGGTAGTAAAATTACAAAAATTTAAATTGGTAGGATTGTTCCAAACACCATCTTAAATGAAATCTACAAAGTCCTCATCGATCCGATACCTGGAAATGGATGTTTGCTTTTAAACATCCGCATTCGCATCCCCGGATTTCTAAAATTCCACATTCGCAGCATCCCTACTTCAAACGTTCCCTTTTTGTACTGAAATTTAATGAGTTATAAAACTTCATACCCAAACATTTTCTGTCAGCCTGGCAGGGTAAAAGGGTTGAAAAACTTATTTCTGAAGAAGCGTTACTATCTGAAGTGTGGCCAGAATGCGAAAAGTTTGTGAATCAATAGAAAAGAATATTCATCGCAGTTGCACACAAGAGTATTTGTATAATAAAACCAGTCGAAATTCAGATTTATCAACTTTGATAAAATTCTCTTTAAACATGCAGGATTTTTACTACGTTTAATAAAACAGAGCCTTTATGTGAAATTTTTTTTTCTACGCTTCCTATAGCTGCATTTGTTTCTTTCATTATTATGTTTTTCTATGGACCAATCTTAAAATAAAAATAGTAGATATACAAATAGAAAGCATGTTCTGTAATTTATATTCTTTTGAATTATTTGAAATGGGGCCATTCAAATAAATAACAGTCATCTTGTTTTCTTGTCGGGTCTCGTCGGGCAATATT
Organism: Rhagoletis pomonella; assembly: GCF_013731165.1. Classification (NCBI taxonomy): domain Eukaryota; kingdom Metazoa; phylum Arthropoda; class Insecta; order Diptera; family Tephritidae; genus Rhagoletis; species Rhagoletis pomonella. Next base: position 3,081 of record NW_023472280.1, read on the forward strand.
CTTTTATAGGGATATATTTTGGATCCTCGGCCTTAAACCTCTGTTATAAAACTGTCCGCATACGTCTGTTTTCTCCGCTTTTTAAAGTCGAAATTTAAGATCCTTCAAAAGGGATTCCAAGCAGAAATGTTCAACGGCTAATTATAGGGAGAGTCGATGCTCGCATAATTAAAAATCTGTTGATTTGATCGAATATTATTTGCCAAAGATGTGGTGAAAAAACTCAATGCGCCGCTATTTTCCTCCTACTGTTTTCTTCATCAGTAAAAATATAAGAAATCGAATGCGGAAAAGTGCGCTCGATACTCAACTGCTTTCTTCGAGCTGAGTACCGAGGTTTAATGAATTATATTTCAGTGCCCTCGGAAGATGTTTAGAAGGACTATGACACTTTTTTATATTTTTAAGTTATTTCTTTAATTTAAATATGAAGGCATCAACATTTTAGAAACTGAAAATTCTACCAAGTTCGCATTTATTCGTAAATGAGAGCCAATCTGAAAAACGGAGGGCATATCCGCACTCGCCGAATTAAATATGCCATAGAAATATGAATAGTCCGGTCAACTTAGACATTCGAGGATACAAAAATTCCCACCCAGCTGGAAATTGGTAGGATTGTTAAAAACACCATCATAAATGAAATCTAAAAAGTCCTCATCGATCTGATACCTGGAAAAAAGTTACTCGGGGTCAAAGGTCACAAAAACGGGGTTTTCGCCATTTTCAGCAAAACGGTAAGTTTATCATAAAATTAGTTTATAAAAAATTGTATACCAGATAATTGTCTATAAAAAATGTCAAAATACTTTTTTTCCTAAGAGCCACCGTTTCCGAGATATAACGATTCAAAAGTTGGAAGAGTTGTAATCGGCATAATATGTATAAGTACAACAAAGGTGGTGTGGAAACGTGTGCATATTATGACGATAATACCAAAAAAGTTGGAAGAGTTGTAATCGGCATAATATGTATAAGTACAACGAAGGTGGCGTGGAAACGTGTTCGTTCAAAATTATTCAAATCGGACTAAAATTACACCCACTTCACGTATAACATCCGAAAAATCCGTTATTTC
>NW_023472281.1:0-4157 GCF_013731165.1 Rhagoletis pomonella
TCTTTTGTTACACTATTTTATTTTGTTCCTTTGTTTGTATGTACATGCAGTCTGCGATTTCGGCACGACGAAAAGAAGAACTGTGAATGTTCGAATAAACCGCTGCAGCAAACTCGTATAAGTGTGTGGTTCCTCATTTAAAACTATGGTCGGCATTGTTGTAAATTTTGTCGGAACAGATTCGCACCGACAGAATCGCATAGGTGTGTGGATACCTAAAATCATTTAGATCTAGATAGCGATTTTAGCATTTTATTTAAGAAAAGTAAAACATTTCAATATTTGTTTGGATCGTCGTTGATTTTAAATTTGCTATCCCAAAATAATTGATGTAAGCTGAACTAGAAACACAAAACTTATGATATCAATTTCGTGACGAATTATACGAATTAAAAAAAAACATGTGTGCGCCCGATACCCGGAAGAAATCTTAATAAAATTAAACTACGAGACAATCTGACGAAAACGGTATCCAATGTTGGTACCAAGTTGACAAGTTTTTATAATTTTCCATTTTTTTTAAATTTTTTTTCCGGATAAATACAAAGGATATGATCATTCTTTTCCGCTTTATTCCGCATTCGAAAAATTATATGTTTAAAGGGACACATCGTAGAATTAGATAACATTTTTGGCAATTTATTTGTGAAAAATAAAAGATTTATATTATTATTTGTATTTTCGTCGATTTAAAATTTGCTACCCCAAAATAATTGATATCAAATAAAACACCTCTTTGAGGTAAAATTTTCGAGTGGCGAAAGCTGAACTAGAAACACAAAATTTATGATATCAATTTCGTGGAGAAAATTATATGAATTTTTTAACTGCCTTGGAAGCGTACGGAAAATTTTTTTTAATTATTCGGAACGTTGCAAAATTCTGTCTACTGCTAGAAACACAAAATAAAAAACAGAACAGAACAAAAAAAAAGATTTTCCGTACGTTTCCAAGGCAGTTAAAAAATGCGTATAATTTTCGTCACGAAATTGATATCATAAATTTTGTGTTTCTAGTTCAGCTTTCGTCACTCGAAAATTTTACCTCAAAGAGGAGCTTTTTTTTATTTAATTTATACCGCTATTGGATAATATTTTGCTCGATCTCCGAGAAAGATTGCCGAAAGAGACATTAAACATTTTTGGTTTGAACTTATTACTCCCATCTAAAATTGGGGAATAAAATACGCCTGACGAAAAAAATAATGCTATTGAACGCGTGAAATCGCCTGGAAAACGATACGAACTTTTCTTAGAAAAAGATGGTATCAATTTGGAAGGAGAGTATAAAGAAAGATTCGCAAAAGGAAAGCGCAAAATTGAATTTGCAATTTTAATTATTACAATAAAAATTCTGAATAAGTTGTTAAGTTACTTAATTACATTCTTCATTTCACCAACATTGTAAGCAAGAAATAAGTATTTATATGTACATATAGCATTAATAAACCCAAGGTATAACTTTACATCTTGTGTTTTTTTTTTTAAATAGTACATACAATTGTTTTATTAGACCTTGCACCAAATTCACAAAATGAAAAGTAATATGATATCACAAAACACTTTACTTCACACTTCATAAAAAATACTCTAACCTATATTTGCATGAAAAATTAGGGTTAGATGCAGGGTTGCCATTGACGAAAAAAATATTTACCATCCACTTGAAAAAAATCTACCAAATCTGGGAAATATGTACCAATCACTTTTTTATAATTATTATAATAAAACCTATAGTTTTGCTAATTTTTTAATTATTCAAATTAAAACTATAGTTTTTTTTTTTAGTTATTTCAATAAGAACTTTTTATTTAACTACTTATACGGTATTTGAGTCACATTATTGGCATATTCTCAGATTCCTTCAACCGAAAGCGGAAGTGATGAAACTAAAGGCAACAATGAAACTTCATTATTTGAAAAACTTCAACTCGAGTTATTATAGATAAATACAGTGACTAAAAAAAAAGATTTGTTTAAAATTCGCAATATTTTTCGAGTAAAGATATTTTATTGCTTTAACTAAATCCCTAAAAATCAGGGATTCAAACTATATACAATAATAATAAAATAGATTGGCGCTTACACATATGTTAGTGTTTGGCCGAGCTTCTCCTCCGACTTGCGGAGGGACCTATAGTTTTACGCCGACTCCGAACGGCGATGGTATTTTTATGAGAAGCTGCTTTTCATGGCAGAAATACACTCGGAGGTTTTCCATTGCCTGCCGAGGAACGACCGCTGTTAAGAAAAATCCTTTTTTCTATATTTTTTGCGATGTTGCTTTGGCTAGGGCTTGAACCCAGGAGCTGATGAGTGAAATCGCGCACTGCTTACCACTACACCACAGCGGCAAACTATATACAACATACAGAAAAGTTCCTAAAATTTTCGTCTAAATTCCGAATTTTTTACTCTGAATTTTTAGAACAATTAAAGGTATGGAGTTTTAAAGCAAATACTATTTGAGTATGGCCAAAAATGTGCTGCTTAAAATTCCCGTTGATTTTTTTTCCATTGATAAAAAATGGCGTTGATTTAATTTTTTTTGCGAACAATCATAGTACGTAATTACATACCTGTCAATTTTTTCCTTATATTTAAATAATCATTTAAAATATTTAGGCAATCAAAAGCTCCTCGGGATTACAGTAAAATTAGTTTTGAATGGAGCGCGATATGTTCGCCTAATATCGATATACATTTATACGTATGTAATTGTATAAAAAGTATGCAAATAAATGTATAATATATTTAAAGATAACTACGAAAAATAAATCGGGAACGGAAAGTTCGTCAAAAATCTACCAAAATGAGAAAAAATTTACCTGTTTACGCACCCATTTTTTTCTACCAATTTTGGTAACAATTTACCAAAGTGGCAACCCTGGTTAGATGCCTGTAATTTAACGTTATTTCAGAAGTTGATCCCACAATATTTAAAGAGCTTTATGAAGTAAGATTTTCAAAAAAAATTTCGATCTATGAAGCATTGTTTATTTTGTTTGAGGTGGGTGTTAGTTAATATCTTTTCGAAGGTAATTAGAAAATATGTAAAGTACCGACTTTCTCTTTGAAATTTAATTTATAATCTTATAACTGGAGTCTACTATCGCACCCTTTCTTCAAACGTTAATTCAATGTTCAAAAACAGTATATTTATCTAATTTGAAAAAAATCTCCCTACTATACAAATATTTACTGCAGTATCCTACTAATCCTACTATCCTATCCTACTAATCCTATTCTACTAATATTATAAATGTAAAGATTTGTATGTTTGGATGTTTGGGAAACCATCACACGGAAACGACTGAGCGGATTTGCATGGAATTTTGTACACAAACGCTGCTCGCTGCTATACCCGGCGTGTCGCATCAGGTTTTATATCGCGATCACACAATCCTTATACTTCTCCCGTGGGTGCTGCCTTCTGTGCCGTATGTCGTCCTCGAGGCGTTCGAAATACCGGGCCGGCAGAAAGAAACGTAAGAAGTAGCGCTTGAGTAACTCCTTTCAGTATTTGGCTTTTAGTAACTTTAACGAAAGCTTAACTTATTTTATTTTATTATATTTTAGTGCAGTTTTAAAAAAAATTTCTTCCCAAAAAATCTTTAGTTACACTTGTGAGGACCAAATATCCCTGAAGAATTTGGCCCACACAAATACCAGCCAGGAAAGGAGAGCTGCAAAACTATCCATGGCACTATCGAAAGTATCGATAGTTTCAATTTGTCACCACTATCGATTAATGGTGGTTACTATCGCGATACAATCGGCCATCTTTTCTCATCGCTTTTTTTAATCCATTATTGGATGCGAGTTATAATTCCTACTTAAAGAATTCATAATTATTTGTGCAATCGTGCATGTATGTAAGTTTATACAAACTAAAAATGTAAGACAATTTTTTTATATGTAGCAAATAGGCAACACCTTAATAATAATAATCCCAACGGTTTTTACCCTCCATTCCCGCCCATCCGCACGAGGGGCGCAGTCCGCATGACGTACGGAACCAATATTTTAAATTTTTGCGCCGAGTCACGATAGGCAGGAGTTTGTTAAGTGCCGAGATCTACAGTTTTAAAAAAATGTTCTAGCTAAAAAATCTTTTGTTACACTATTTTATTTTGTTCCTTTGTTTGTATGTACATG
>NW_023472282.1:0-4157 GCF_013731165.1 Rhagoletis pomonella
TCTTTTGTTACACTATTTTATTTTGTTCCTTTGTTTGTATGTACATGCAGTCTGCGATTTCGGCACGACGAAAAGAAGAACTGTGAATGTTCGAATAAACCGCTGCAGCAAACTCGTATAAGTGTGTGGTTCCTCATTTAAAACTATGGTCGGCATTGTTGTAAATTTTGTCGGAACAGATTCGCACCGACAGAATCGCATAGGTGTGTGGATACCTAAAATCATTTAGATCTAGATAGCGATTTTAGCATTTTATTTAAGAAAAGTAAAACATTTCAATATTTGTTTGGATCGTCGTTGATTTTAAATTTGCTATCCCAAAATAATTGATGTAAGCTGAACTAGAAACACAAAACTTATGATATCAATTTCGTGACGAATTATACGAATTAAAAAAAAACATGTGTGCGCCCGATACCCGGAAGAAATCTTAATAAAATTAAACTACGAGACAATCTGACGAAAACGGTATCCAATGTTGGTACCAAGTTGACAAGTTTTTATAATTTTCCATTTTTTTTAAATTTTTTTTCCGGATAAATACAAAGGATATGATCATTCTTTTCCGCTTTATTCCGCATTCGAAAAATTATATGTTTAAAGGGACACATCGTAGAATTAGATAACATTTTTGGCAATTTATTTGTGAAAAATAAAAGATTTATATTATTATTTGTATTTTCGTCGATTTAAAATTTGCTACCCCAAAATAATTGATATCAAATAAAACACCTCTTTGAGGTAAAATTTTCGAGTGGCGAAAGCTGAACTAGAAACACAAAATTTATGATATCAATTTCGTGGAGAAAATTATATGAATTTTTTAACTGCCTTGGAAGCGTACGGAAAATTTTTTTTATTTATTCGGAACGTTGCAAAATTCTGTCTACTGCTAGAAACACAAAATAAAAAACAGAACAGAACAAAAAAGAAGATTTTCCGTACGTTTCCAAGGCAGTTAAAAAATGCGTATAATTTTCGTCACGAAATTGATATCATAAATTTTGTGTTTCTAGTTCAGCTTTCGTCACTCGAAAATTTTACCTCAAAGAGGAGCTTTTTTTTATTTAATTTATACCGCTATTGGATAATATTTTGCTCGATCTCCGAGAAAGATTTGCCGAAAGAGACATTAAACATTTTTTGGTTTGAACTTATTACTCCCATCTAAAATTGGGGAATAAAATACGCCTGACGAAAAAAATAATGCTATCGAACGCGTGAAATCGCCTGGAAAACGATACGAACTTTTCTTAGAAAAAGATGGTATCAATTTGGAAGGAGAGTATAAAGAAAGATTCGCAAAAGGAAAGCGCAAAATTGAATTTGCAATTTTAATTATTACAATAAAAATTCTGAATAAGTTGTTAAGTTACTTAATTACATTCTTCATTTCACCAACATTGTAAGCAAGAAATAAGTATTTATATGTACATATAGCATTAATAAACCCAAGGTATAACTTTACATCTTGTGTTTTTTTTTTTAAATAGTACATACAATTGTTTTATTAGACCTTGCACCAAATTCACAAAATGAAAAGTAATATGATATCACAAAACACTTTACTTCACACTTCATAAAAAATACTCTAACCTATATTTGCATGAAAAATTAGGGTTAGATGCAGGGTTGCCATTGACGAAAAAAATATTTACCATCCACTTGAAAAAAATCTACCAAATCTGGGAAATATCTACCAATCACTTTTTTATAATTATTATAATAAAACCTATAGTTTTGCTAATTTTTTAATTATTCTAATTAAAACTATAGTTTTTTTTTAGTTATTTCAATAAGAACTTTTTATTTAACTACTTATACGGTATTTGAGTCATATTATTGGCATATTCTCAGTTTCCTTCAACCGAAAGCGGAAGTGATGAAACTAAAGGCAACAATGAAACTTCATTATTTGAAAAACTTCAACTCGAGTTATTATAGACAAATACAGTGACTAAAAAAAAAGATTTGTTTAAAATTCGCAATATTTTTCGAGTAAAGATATTTTATTGCTTTAACTAAATCCCTAAAAATCAGGGATTCAAACTATATACAATAATAATAAAATAGATTGGCGCTTACACATATGTTAGTGTTTGGCCGAGCTTCTCCTCCGACTTGCGGAGGGACCTATAGTTTTACGCCGACTCCGAACGGCGATGGTATTTTTATGAGAAGCTGCTTTTCATGGCAGAAATACACTCGGAGGTTTTCCATTGCCTGCCGAGGGACGACCGCTGTTAAGAAAAATCCTTTTTTCTATATTTTTTGCGATGTTGCTTTGGCTAGGGCTTGAACCCAGGAGCTGATGAGTGAAATCGCGCACTGCTTACCACTACATCACAGCGGCAAACTATATACAACATACAGAAAAGTTCCTAAAATTTTCGTCTAAATTTCGAATTTTTTACTCTGAATTTTTAGAACAATTAAAGGTATGGAGTTTTAAAGCAAATACTATTTGAGTATGGCCAAAAATGTGCTGCTTAAAATTCCCGTTGATTTTTTTTCCATTGATAAAAAATGGCGTTGATTTAATTTTTTTTGCGAACAATCATAGTACGTAATTACATACCTGTCAATTTTTTCCTTATATTTAAATAATCATTTAAAATATTTAGGCAATCAAAAGCTCCTCGGGATTACAGTAAAATTAGTTTTGAATGGAGCGCGATATGTTCGCCTTATATCGATATACATTTATACGTATGTAATTGTATAAAAAGTATGCAAATAAATGTATAATATATTTAAAGATAACTACGAAAAATAAATCGGGAACGGAAAGTTCGTCAAAAATCTACCAAAATGAGAAAAAATTTACCTTTTTACCAACCCATTTTTTTCTACCAATTTTGGTAACAATTTACCAAAGTGGCAACCCTGGTTAGATGCCTGTAATTTAACGTTATTTCAGAAGTTGATCCCACAATATTTAAAGAGCTTTATGAAGTAAGATTTTCAAAAAAAATTTCGATCTATGAAGCATTGTTTATTTTGTTTGAGGTGGGTGTTAGTTAATATCTTTTCGAAGGTAATTAGAAAATATGTAAAGTACCGACTTTCTCTTTGAAATTTAATTTATAATCTTATAACTGGAGTCTACTATCGCACCCTTTCTTCAAACGTTAATTCAATGTTCAAAAACCGTATATTTATCTAATTTGAAAAAAATCTCCCTACTATACAAATATTTACTGCAGTATCCTACTAATCCTACTATCCTATCCTACTAATCCTATTCTACTAATATTATAAATGTAAAGATTTGTATGTTTGGATGTTTGGGAAACCATCACACGGAAACGACTGAGCGGATTTGCATGGAATTTTGTACACAAACGCTGCTCGCTGCTATACCCGGCGTGTCGCATCAGGTTTTATATCGCGATCACACAATCCTTATACTTCTCCCGTGGGTGCTGCCTTCTGTGCCGTATGTCGTCCTCGAGGCGTTCGAAATACCGGGCCGGCAGAAAGAAACGTAAGAAGTAGCGCTTGAGTAACTCCTTTCAGTATTTGGCTTTTAGTAACTTTAACGAAAGCTTAACTTATTTTATTTTATTATATTTTAGTGCAGTTTTAAAAAAAATTTCTTCCCAAAAAATCTTTAGTTACACTTGTGAGGACCAAATATCCCTGAAGAATTTGGCCCACACAAATACCAGCCAGCAAAGGAGAGCTGAAAAACTATCCATGGCACTATCGAAAGTATCGATAGTTTCAATTTGTCACCACTATCGATTAATGGTGGTTACTATCGCGATACAATCGGCCATCTTTTCTCATCGCTTTTTTTAATCCATTATTGGATGCGAGTTATAATTCCTACTTAAAGAATTCATAATTATTTGTGCAATCGTGCATGTATGTAAGTTTATACAAACTAAAAATGTAAGACAATTTTTTTATATGTAGCAAATAGGCAACACCTTAATAATAATAATCCCAACGGTTTTTACCCTCCATTCCCGCCCATCCGCACGAGGGGCGCAGTCCGCATGACGTACGGAACCAATATTTTAAATTTTTGCGCCGAGTCACGATAGGCAGGAGTTTGTTAAGTGCCGAGATCTACAGTTTTAAAAAAATGTTCTAGCTAAAAAATCTTTTGTTACACTATTTTATTTTGTTCCTTTGTTTGTATGTACATG
>NW_023472283.1:0-4156 GCF_013731165.1 Rhagoletis pomonella
TCCACTACGATTGTGTCGGGGTGAATAGTAACGTGGCCAACATAAGTTGGAATTGTAAATCTTGCGAATCCGCGCAGACAAATCACGTTGAAAAGAGCACTATCGCTCCCCCGACATCTAATGGTGAAATATCTACGGTAACGACCGGGCAACCACAAGCAGCATCGTCGCCAAATACGGACGTACAGAATAATAATTCTGCAGCATTCGGTACACATGGTCAACAACCAATAGGTTCAATTACAACAGCAAGCAATATCATCGTATCAACGGCAACGATAATGACTCCTGCCGTTATCACCTCCAATGCGCATCGCGCGAACCCACCAATGATATATTCAACCGCAATGTTCCCACCTGCCAAGCAACTCCCGGGTCTAGAACGGCAAGCTATGCAACAACCTCTACTTCCACCGATAACTGGCGCTCAATGTGGGGCGCGACTTGATGCAACTCAAGGTTACGACAGCGTAGCCCAACAGCAGGTACTACAATTGGAACTCTTGGAAGAAGAGCGAAAAATAGAGCAAAGGTATCTACAAAAAAAGTACGAAATACTAAGCGCAGGCGGTTCGTCTATCGGAATCAACCGCACAACTACAGCTCCGACTTCTTCGCAGCTTGCCGCTAGACAAGTAATTCCAAAGGATTTGCCTACCTTCAGCGGAAATCCGGATGACTGGCCGCTGTTCATAAGTAACTACGAAAACAGCACGCAAGTAGCGGGGTACACCGACGCCGAAAACCTAATGCGGCTGCAGAAGTGTCTCAAGGGAAAGGCCTATGAGACGGTACGCTGCAAATTATTGCTCCCCTCTATGGTCCCGGAAATAATTCAGACACTTAAGATGTGTTTTGGACGTCCAGAGCATATACTAGAATCGTTGGTGGAGAAAGCCAGGGCGATTCCACCGCTGAAGGAAAAACTGGAAAGTCTTATCGACTTCGCGTTGTGCGTGCAAAACATCTGCTCTACGATGGAAGCCTGCCATATGGAGGCGCATCTGAATAATCCAATGTTGGTGAAGGAATTCGTTGACAAGCTTCCAAGCCAACACAAGTTAAATTGGGCAATGTTACAGCGAGACGAGCGAGTAGCAATTATTAAAGCGTTTAGTGATTGGATTTTCCAAATAGCCGAAGCAGCAAGTAAGGTGATCACACCACGTGTATCCAAAAAGAGTGGCGTAATTAACGCACACACGCAAGCAACTGGTGTCGAAAACCATAACAAAGTTGGGTGTGTTTTATGCGGGTGCACCGATCATAAAATGCAGACGTGTGTAGAATTTAGTAAACTCACCTTGGAGCGCAAGTGGGATGTAGTAAAATCCAATAAATTGTGCAGACAATGCCTTAACATGCACCGCCGAAAGTGTTATGCGAACAGGGAGTGTGGAGTCGATGGTTGCCAATCAAAGCACCACAAGCTTCTTCATAAAAACACTCCGAAGAGCGTATCTACGTATGCTGAGCAAAAGCAAAATACCACACCACCTCTAATAAATAATCAACTGGTAAACACTCATGTAGGTAATGATGAAGATGCACCATGTTTTCGTATAATACCCGTTCGCATACACTCCAAGGGTAAATCCATAAAAACCTTCGCCTTTTTAGACGAGAGATCATCCGTGACATTGATGGAAAAACACATTTATGATTCCTTGGGCTTGGACGGCGAGCTAGAATCACTGTGCCTTCGCTGGACCGGCGAAAACACACGGATCGAAAGCGACTCAATGCGAACGTCGATACAGATTTCAAACGCATACGATAATGCAAAATACGAAATAAATGAAGTGCACACCGTTTCGCGACTGGGCTTGCCTAGCCAGTCTCTTAATATGGAGAAAATTACGAAGAAATACCCTTATCTACGCGGGCTTCCGATCGAGTCATATGAAAATGCCGAGCCGGGTATTCTAATAGGAGCCAATTGTTGGAAACTTGCGGTGCCTATCAAAACTCGTGAGGGACACTGGCTTGAGCCGATCGCCACTAAGTGTCACTTAGGTTGGACCTTGCAGGGAGGTACTACTAACCACTTTGACTCACAACTATTGAATATTCACATATGTGACTGCGAAAAGAAATACGAAATCCTACACGAAGAGATCAAGGAGTACTTCAGCCTAGAGATGCCGCAAAAAAGAGAGCTCATGTCCCCACAAGACTGTAGAGCGCTGCAAATTCTAAATTCAACGTGTGAAAAAAGAGAGGGCCGCTATGAAGTGGGGTTGTTGTGGAAGCATGACGACGCAAAGTTACCAGCTAGTTACGACAACGCCCTTAAACGCTTCAGATGTATGCAGAAAAAGTTAGCTAAGGACTCCAATTTGCAACGTGACATGCAGAAGCAAATAGATAACTTAATTAGCAAAGGTTACGCAAAAAGGTTAACTGCAGACGAAGTAAATAGATCATACGACCACGAGTGGTACCTGCCGATATTTATCACACTAAACCCCAACAAACCCGGCAAGTTGCGCCTTGTGTGGGACGCTGCGGCCAAATCTGATGGAGCCGCTCTTAACGATTTCCTTCTGTGCGGGCCAGATCTACTCAATTCGCTAGTCTTCGTATTACTGGCCTTTAGAACTGGGCAGTTTGCTATTTGTGGAGACATTGCCGAAATGTTCCACCAGATTCGCGTAAGAGAAATGGACATGCACGCTCAGAGGTTCTTGTGGCACGAGAACTGTGAGGAGTTACATAACCCTCACATCTACGTTATGCAAGCGCTTACCTTCGGCATCAGCTGCGCACCTTGCATTGCTCACTTTGTTCGAGATGTAAATGCAGAGCAATACAAGCAAACATCACCGCGAGCGGTAGAAGCAATACAAAAGCATCATTACGTCGATGACTTCATCGACAGCGTCGATACCGAAGAAGAAGCACTGGAACTGGCTCTGCAAGTGAAAGCAATTCACGCTCAAGCTGGATTCAACATTCGTAACTGGGCATCTAAGATCAAACTCCTAAGGACTTAAGCAATGCAGAAAAAATATTAGGTTTGTTTTGGGATCCAACTAACGATGTTTTTAAGTTTATTTGCAGGTTCTCCAAAATGAGACGAGACATCTTGCAATGTAGCTTGGTCCCAACCAAAAGGGAAGTACTCCAGGTGTTGATGTCCATCTTCGACCCTCTCGGGTTTGTGGCACATTACACCATAGGTCTTAAAATACTACTGCAGGATGTATGGCGATCGGCCATTAACTGGGATGACCCACTCCCAGGTCCGCTTTACAACAAGTGGTGCCAGTGGAAGACGTTGTTGCCAGCAATAACCTCTATTACGATTCCGCGATGTTATTCACAACTTCTAAAAGACTCCGAATCCAACCAAATCCACACCTTCGTAGATGCCGGCGAGTATGCTTACGCGGCAATTTGCTATTTGCGAGTGAAAAACAAAAACGAAGTCAACACTATCATCGTGGCCGCTAAGTCAAAAGTAGCACCGCTAAAGCCCGTATCTATCCCGAGGCTCGAACTACAAGCTGCAGTGACTGGCGTAAGATTGGCGAACAATGTGATGAAGGCACTACAAGTTCCGATTCATGCTCGATTCTGGTGGTCAGACTCAAAGACCGTGCTCAAATGGCTCCGCACAGTATGTAATGCATCGCGTGGGCGAGGTATTGGAGGCGACCAACGCCACTGACTGGAATTGGGTTCCCTCAAAACTTAACCCTGCTGACTTGGCAACGAAATTCAGACGAAACGCTCAAAAGCGCCTTATGTGAAGTAGAGCTTACAATCAATTCTCGATCACTCACATTTGTATCTCTCGACAGCGCAGACGACGATGCGCTCACACCAAACCACCTGCTCCTCGGATCTACCGACGGACACAAATCAGTCTTCAACGAGGCATCAAACCTACGACAGCAGTGGCACAAGACACAAGACTTCGCTAACAAGTTCTGGCAACGTTGGCTACAGGAATATATTCCAATCATTCAACGTAGAGCCAAATGGTTCAGCAAGCGGGCATCAGTCGCAATCGGAGACGTCGTTGTTGTTGTTGATGAGACTCTGCCGCGAAATTATTGGCCGAAGGGTATCATCGTTGATGTCGTAAAAGCAAAAGATGAACAGGTGTAAACGAGTATACCCAGCGGCAACATTCCCCCCCTAGCAAAGG
>NW_023472284.1:0-4156 GCF_013731165.1 Rhagoletis pomonella
AAGAAAACGCGGAGCTTAATCATAATAACCGTTTTATGAAACAAAAAATTATTACACTTATCTAAAACGAAGGAGAATAAAAGCTAGCGATGCATCCAACAGACCTTTGGCAAATAATATTCGATACTTACATAATTCTTACCTAATTACAGCTTATCTTTTAACGCGCAATTAGTAGATTCTCTTTATAACTAGACGTTGAACATTTCCGCTGGAAATATCTATTGAAGGATCTTACTCTTTGACTTTAAATTACAAAAGAAGGGCGACGTAGGGGGGCAGTTTTAACGTAGCGTCTCCACAGGCAAAAAATATTGGCTACAAATTGTAATTTTGTTCGCCAGATATACGTTTTATCCGTGCACTTTCAAAATATTCGCATTCGCAAAAGCTTGATTATTGCGAATGCGAATGCGAATGTTAAAATTAATGCGGAAGCTCCGCGGTTGCGATATGTACGTTAACTAATTGCTAGGTTAGGTTAGGTTAAACTGGCCGGTGTTGAGCTGCACATTGACCTGTCATTGCCAGTTGGAGCTCGTTTTTATGCATTAAAGTAGACATCACAAAGGATTTTTGGGAATTGCAGTCCAAATTTCAGCTCACTCTTGAAAACGCCTCTAATTTCTCGAATTGGTATTCTCCCAAGCATTTTAATCATGTTTTTGCCAGAGCAGGACAACGGCAGAGAAGATGTCTCAACGTTTCCTTGGTCTCTCGCTCATGACACTTCCTGCATTTGTCCACGATAGTGATACCCATTTTTTGTGCATGAGCAGCCACCAGGATATGCCCCGTAAGCGAGCCGATTATAACTCTGAAATCTTTCTTTGTCACAGTGCCGCGAGGCGCTGAAGCTTCTCCATTGGCCCGAAGTATGGGGACTTTTTTGCGGCATTCTACCACACCAAAGCGCCATATAGTAGCAGTATTGGTCTGACTATTTCTGTGTAGCACCAATGCATCAGCGGAGGTTACAGACCCCAAGTGACTCCCAGCATTCTTTTACATGCCTTATTCTCCCTTCCCTCAAGATTGCCCTTCCACATCAGCTTAATTAATATCCAAGACTGCTCCTAAATTATTCAGCTAAGAAGTTATCAAATAGCAAACACTTTAAATGAGGCTATCTTCCGACGATTTTTTCTCTTGAAATCCTTTGCGTAATTTAAATTCTCAGAGTTCCGTTCAATTCAATATAAATTTGGCTGCGTCTATTTTCAAAAAACGTTCGGGTCACCAATTATGTAGCGTCTTTGTCATTTCTGTTCAAAGAAAACTACATTTCGCTTCAGAAGACTAAACACGAATGAATTTATTGTCAAAATTAAACGTTTCAATTCAAAGAACGAATGACAAGCAAATAAGAAAACAAAAACGAGATGGTCACCAATTATGTAGCGTCCAAGGCGTATTTAACAAGGTGGTGTTGGCCGTATATAAGTAAAAAATTACACTAACAAATTATACGCTGATGTCCATACTGTCATTGGTATGAGTTACAACAAACACATTATTTTGACGTAATGGTCTCCACGGCGAAAAACTCAGCTGTCGCCCCAACACCACCTTGTTTAATACACCTTGGTAGCGTCTTTGTCATTTCTGTTCAAAGAAAACTACATTTCGCTTCAGCAGACTAAACACGAATGAATTTACAGTATATTCTGCTTAGCTGCCCATCCTTCTTTGCACGAAAAACTTGTGCACTTAACCGAAAAAAGCACTTAAGCGAATTTTCTTTACTACTTCAATGAGGAAGGTATCCGAATCCCTATGAAACCAATTAATGGAGGAGCACTTACCACGTAGAAATTACCGCAAGCGAAATTTTTACCGAATGGTATCTAATTAACTATATAACTACATTAATTGATAGCCATTTTCGTTGTTCTGCGAGATGAGCAAAATAAATAAAAGCTTGTAAAATTAGGTAATTGTAGGGCCAGTGCAGGTAAACCTAATACTTTCTTTGATAGTTAATAATAGTTGCACAATTTTTCAGGCTGGTATCGCCAATGCGCAGGTATTTTGAATGCATCTATCGGAGGAGTTTCCTTATAAATGTTAAAAATAATGCCGCTAGTGCGCATTTTTGGGTAGGTATCTTAAATGTGCACTTAAGCATAAAGGCAGCAAAGCAAAATATACTGTATTGTCAAAATTAAACGTTTCAATTCAAAGAACGAAAGACAAGCAAAAAGGAAAAGAAAAACGAGTTGTCACTCTGTTACATTTTGGTGCCTACAGAACTTAAGCGTTCAGCGACATCTGCCTTTGAATTGCCAAAGCCTAAAATAAAACGCAATTAATTGCTTTTCTTACAAATGTCGGCTGTGGTGTCACGTGAAGACTACTGGTTTTGGTTCTGGGATCGCAGGTTCGAGGCCGCTTGTAGGTGGTTAAGATTTTTAAAGTTAAATTAATGTAAGTAGGAATAATTATTTCAATTTAAATATAAATAACAAACTTAAAAATCTAGTTGCATTACAAAAAAAACACAGTTGCATACAAAAAAAAGAAACAAATATATGGGAAGAAATACCTGTGCCATATAAAAATAGATAAAAAAATATTTTTTTTTTAACTAAATTAAGAATAACAAAAAAAAACTAAATAAAAAATATAAATAAAAGAAATATTATAAAAAAAAACAAAATTAAAAAATTTTCCCTGCGCGCGGGCTTGAACCTGGTACCTCAGGCAAACCACGCAAGTGCTTTGCTCTGTCGGCCATTGCGACTATTGGAGCGCCGCGAGCAAAAAGGCATACTAATGCTTTTCATATGGGATGAATTGGCAGACTATCTCATCAACTGGTATGATGCTACTAGTATTTCTACTAGTAGATGCTGATGCATAGCCTGACAATTGACATCTCGTAGGACATCGCAATGTTAAAAATACCAGTCGCTAACATTGAAAAAGTATAGAACGTGAACTAGTTGTGCTGAAGCGCAAAGTGGTAGAATTCTAGTTCACAACTAGTAGCTTTCCCTGCAGGGTTGTTAAAAAAAACATAAGGTAAAGTAGCCCTTGCCCATATGATTATCGTGTGCTAAGAAATAGTTTTTCGCATTTTCTTACAAGCGTATTCTTTTGAGTTGTGACTCTTTTGAAGACGGTGTGCGAATCGTCGCGAGAATACTTCGGCTGCAGTGTATGTATGTTCGTCTTGTCGCAATGTTGACTATTTCAGGCAAGCATTTATCTTGTCCGCTGGTGTTAATCGAGAAACTATAGACAATGTTTGCGTAAAATCTCCTGCGAGCAATATCAATGCATTCCCGAATGGTTGAACGTTTCCACGCAAATCTCGCAACAATCGATCAAGAACCTCAAGCGATTTTTTATGTGCCATGAGTTCAAATTTTTGTAATACTTTTTCCATACCGGATGCTCTGGAAATATTGCACGTGGGAGTTTCGATGATTTACATGTTCAATTGCAGCGCAAGAGCTTAATTGGCAATGCTTCCACCTGGTAACAATGTCGCAGCAATTCCAGACGAAGCGATAGCTAAGGTAATGTAATTTTTTGATCGAACCGTTGCCAGAATCCATCTGATAAGGAATACTTTCCTAGTTTCCTCTGGCGCATCCAAGAAGATGGTCCCCCAACTCCGTCATTTATCATCTGCATATTCTTCTTCTACTTTGTCTTTGCAACCGCCTAAGCCATTTTGGCCGAGCTCGACAAAGAACGCCAGTCATTCCTCTCTGTGCCAACTTGGTCTCTCCATTGCAGTTAGGGGTCCCTATTCCTCTGCTACCACCAGCGGATTGCTAGTTGAATTCTTTCACACCTGGAACTTCGGTTCCTATTGGAACGACATGTCTAAGCCAGCGGAGCCGCTGTATTTTCATTCGCTGCACTACGTACATTTCGTTGTAAATCTCATACAACTCATCGTTCCATCGACTACGGTAATCCCCGTCGCCCATGCGTAGAAGCCTGTAAATCTTCCGCAAGATCTTTCTCTCGAATACTCCAAGAGTCACCTCATCGAATGTTGTTACTGTCTAAGCTTCTGCGCCATATAACAGCTCGGGCATGATGAGTGACTTATTGAGTGCGGTTTTTGTACGTCGAGAAACGACTTTACTCCAGAATTGCCTACTCAGTCCAAAGTAGCACTTTTTGGCAAGAGTGATTC
>NW_023472285.1:0-4155 GCF_013731165.1 Rhagoletis pomonella
GAGTTTAAATTTTTTCGAGTTTAAATTTTTTCGAGTTTAAATTTTTTAGTTTAAAATTTTTAGAGTTAAAATTTTTTCGTTTTAAAATTTTTTCGATTTTGAGTTTGTCGGGTTTGAATTATTTCCAGTTTTGGATTTTTTTTGAGTTGGAATTTTTTCGAGTTTGAAATTTTTCGGGTTTGAATTTTTGAGTTTAAATTTTTTTCGAGTTTGAATTTTCTCGAGTTTGAAATTTTTCGGGTTTGAATTTTTGAGTTTGAATTTTCGAGTTTGAATTTTTTCGAGTTTGTATTTTTTTGAGTTGGAATTTTCTCGAGTTTGAAATTTTTCGGGTTTAAATTTTTGATTTTAAATTTTTTCGAGTTTGAAATTTTTTGGGTTTGAATTTTCTTCGAGTTAAAATTTTTTCGAGTTTGAAGATTTCGAGTTTTCCACTTATGCCGAATTTCCACTTGACTTCGAAATGACAACTTTTTTACCATGTAAACATGAGCGTGTGAAAGTGCACTGCACATATATTTTTTAATGCCTAATATTGCCTTTAAAATGACATGTGGTGTTCATTGAAAATTCGGTATTATTCAAGTTTAAGGGAATCGCCTAACCGTGAATTATTGATATGTTTTTTTTTTCAAAGCGTCGTCTTCATCTATATCTACGATTTGTTTAGCACAAGGGCAATACATTTAACTTGGTGCTGAAATGAAATAAATTTTACGCAAATTCTCTTCTATTAGCACTCAATTAAAATAAGTTAAGACAATACAAATGAATTATTACTTATATTAAATGACTTTTTACAGTACAGGAAAGAGATAAAAAAGAAAAACATAAATATATATATACTTAAGTAACACACATACATACACATACCGTCGCCTCAGAAAACGGATGACGAATGTGCAAAATCACGATTTTGGGATTTTGATGAAGATTTACTAAGTTGGACATGCTCTTTCGATTTCTGCAATCCATTTTTTTATATCTCTATTAGTTTTTGAGATATTTCGTGCGCATTTTGTCGTATGTTACATAATATTAATGATTGGGTATGCCTTTTGTTGTATGTGCTGAAAATGCGTCACATACGACAAATTCCCATACAAACGTACCTTTTTTTTAATCATAAAACGTTTGTCGTATGTGGCACATACGACAAATTCTCATACAAATGTAATCCTTTTTTAATCATAAAACATTTGTCGTATGTATCGCAAAACTTTGAACTTACGACAATTGGATGGTCCTCTACTATAACGATACAATTAAAATTGAAAATTAAACTAAGTAACTAATTTTAAAATTTTAAATTTTTAAATTTTAGCTTGCACTGAGTCTCCAATGAAATGAAAGAGATAAAAATGTACAAAAGACTGAATTTAAGTATTGTTTTTTGTTTTTATATAAAGAAAACGTATGTTCGTAATATATTTACAGCATAAGAGATGTACAGATTTTTTTTATTAAATACATGATTATGTTTTTGTTATGCTTTTTCTAATAAGTAATCATTATTTAATAAATATGTCTGTTTTTTTAATCAAATTATACCATCGTCGTTGAAATAGATACTTTACTATTGTCGTATGTTCTGTGGACAAAACAAAGTGGTGAGTAAACGCTACTTACGACAAATGTATACGGAATGAAAAGTAAATTTTCTCATTAACGTTAAGAGATATTAAATGTAAAAATATGGGAAATCAAAACTAATAACACCAACTACGTCTCCTTCAAAAGTTACAAAAATCTACCGTACAGTTTCGGATTAATTCGACCTTAAACTTCAAAGTCAATTTTCTCAAAACCGTGTTTTGTAACATTCGACATCCGTTTTCTGAGACGACGATACATAAATGCCCTCACTTCGAATTGTTTTTGGTTTTTACAGTTAATTTCCCTACTCATGCAGTGATAAACCTTTGTTTCCAACACGCATAGCCACATATTTGTTTTATTATTTTAAAACTAATTTAATTACCTCGTCATTCTTTTTTTCTACTTGGTATACTCGAGTAAGTGTAGCATGTTTTCTTTTTGTTTATTTAACGTCCTTATGTTCTTTTTTTGGTTCATTTTGAATTTTATGTTGTTTCATTTGTACTTTTTTTTTCTTATAATTATATCCTCCAATTTCAACCCTCTGCAAAAAGTATAATTAGCCCGACAAATTGAATTGAATTGAATTTGAATTTGAATTACAAGTATGTATATACTGAAATCTGTGTTAAATGCGAATTGTTCATGCAAACATTTGTTGTGGATTATGAAACGAAACGAAAAACCAAATTAAACGATGTAAAAAATGGAAATTTTCAAATGGCGAAACACGCAAAAATTTTTGCATTTTTATATCACATGGCAAACAACGCGTCTGTCTACAACTACTACAACTAAATACGACCGACCGCTGCTACAACTACATAACGCGAAATCAACAAATTTTTGAAAACGTACAACAATTAACATATGTTAAATACATATCTATCTTTATATGTATGCTTATGCATTTATGCGTGATATGTCAAAACAGATTTGCCAGATTTTAACTATGAGACAGCGATTTATTATGGCGATTCAAATGTGAATATTGGCGAGCCATTCTCAATCACATGCATAGTCCCCTTGGCCGATCCCATATTTTGGCTCAAAGATGGCGAGCCAATAACGCGGCATAATCTACGACACGGACGCGATGAGCATTCGTATACGCTGTCGGAGAGTGCCATTGAGGGTGAGTATAAAAAAAAGCAGTGGGTGTTTAGCCAAAAACAGGAATTTTCTTCATACATATAAAAAAATGCTACCACATTACTTAGTAAGAGATTAAATATTGTAGACCAAGCAGCGCCTTGCGTGTAAAATAGTAAATAATTTGCTTTTAGCAAGCATTTTTGTTTTCATTGCTCAGATGATAGATATGTTTTTTTGTTTGTTTGGTTTTTTTTTTAAGCTTTAGCAAAGTAAATGAGTCACAAAAGGAATGAAAAAAGTGATCGATGAAAATGTTGTGGTTTAATGGCTGAACATGCGATTTCATTGTCCAAAAGGTGAATCAAAAAATGGCTAATAGAGTAACTTTTTTTTAAGTATTCCGTGTAAAATTCAAATCTTTTATATGTGTAGTGGAGTGAAATATCGTCAGCAAAAAGCTGTCATCAATTTAATTGTCAAATAATTGAAAATCGCAATATTCAAAAAATTTTAAAACGTTTATTTATTAGCTGCCACTTTTCCGACAAATTTAACAGGACAATTCTGGTAGCTGTCTTTGAAATCGCCACAGTCTTTCGTAAGGCAAAAAACTTTCATAAGACAATTGTCAATTCCCTCAACTATCTTTAAAAGATCTGTCTGTCTTTCGAGAGACTGATTGCAAGGTTTGCTGCCGAGGAGGCCTTAGCGTCTTTTAGCAATAAGTTTTAAAAAAATTAAATTAAATAAAAAACTATATACTTTTCTATTTAAAACAATAAAAACTAAAAACTTGAAAAAATCTATAGAAGAAAAAAAAAATAAAGAAAAAATAAATAAAAGAAAAAAGAAAAAAACAAAAAAGGGAAAAATAAGTAAAGTAAAAAAGTGAAAATAAATAAAATAAAAAATAAAAAATAAATAAAATAAAAAAGGGGGAGAAAAATAAAAAAAATTATGATATAAAAAAGAAAAAATAAATAAAATAAGAAAAATATAATATTAAAAAGAGAAAATAAAAAAATATAGTATAAAAAAGAGAAAACAAAAAAATAAGATAAATAAAATAAAAAAGAAAAAATAAATAAAATAAAAGGGAAACAATAAATAAATAAAAATTAAATTAATTAATTTTCTAAAAATTGGGTGAATTAAAAAATATTTGTAATTTTTAAAAATATGAAATCCAATAATTAATTAAAAAAAGAAAAAAAAATTTTAAGAAAAATTAATAAACTTTATTTAAAAGAGTACGTTTTTTCCCTTTTGAAATCTTAAAATCTTAATTGAAAGGCCTGGTACCGAGAAGGTCTTAGCGTCAGAAAATAATGAAAATAAAGTAATAAAAAACGAAAACAAAATAGAAAATAAATAAAACAATTTTCTGAAGATTACGCGCAATTAAAAAACAAATATATTTTTTTGTTTTTAAAACACTAGAATCTAAAAGTTAATGAAAAA
>NW_023472286.1:0-3734 GCF_013731165.1 Rhagoletis pomonella
CTACTACTTAGCCCTATTTTAATAGGTTAGTCCATGAGTCCTTATTATAAAAGCAGTTTATAATAGAATCCACAAAAGCCGTAATCTATTAGAGAGATCATAAGTCATTGAAAAATGAGATTGTCTATATCAACTCCTGAGCTGAATAAATTTTCTCTACCAGAAGATATATACCCGGTCTAACTACCTAAAATGTACCTTAAAATTTATTAAATTATGATCATAAGATAACTTGGTATGCAGAGTATCTTGTAGTTATGGTTTAGAGTAAGTTACATCTGCCCTTAAGTAATCTAATGGATACCTATTTGACTCACTTGTTACCTGGTTAAAAATATCGGCTTAGAGATAAACAAAGCTAAGAGGGAGTTAGTTTTCTACACCAAGTATTTTACTGGCACTCGTTGGTATCAGTCTAGTTTTAAAAATGAAGTTCAAGTGCTTAGGAGCATTTCCCGATGACACAGTAAGACTTGAAGAAGCCAGGTAGTGAACTGGCGAAGGCACAGTCCATTCGGCTATCCTTGTCTCGTCGGCAACTATTTTGATTATCATCAGTTTACTGACTATTCTTTAGTTATCCTCTTTTAAATTCACTAAAAAATACTGTGCTTGCCAACACAACTGGTTCAGACGGCTCGGAAAAGGAATATTTTTCTCACCCGTACTTTGGCTAAAGACATCTTTTTGACTACCCGGCCATTGTAGTGAGTATTACGAGGATTTACTGGCCATCCATGAGGTAGCATGGAGCCTTATTTAAAGGCCCACAGACCCATAATATTTAAAAAGAGAATATGAAAAATTATTATTTTCGTGTTTTTTTTTTTCTTCAAACAAACCAGTGCCCATTAATCATTTAGATTTTACCATAATTGTCGCGAAGTAGAATTATAATTACCATCCACATTTATTATTTTTACTTGCCATATTTCATAAAAAAAAAAACTATTTTTTCTATATCACTGATTTTTATTCCACATAATTTAAAGCTTTTTAACTATACATGCATGTTTTTAATCCACTAATAAGCATCGAAAATATGTAGTTGTGGTTTTTTTGAATTAAGTATTTGCTTATAAATAGAAAATGATTGCTTTTCGCTTTTATTAGCTTTGGTTTGCATGCGGTATCTGCTGTTAGGCAGCTTAAAGCCTCTTGTCTTTATTTATTTATTCACACGAATTATTAGCATTAAATTTGCATACAAATATTTTCCACGTGGATAACTGTTTAAGTTATGTATTTGTAGGTTGTTCTGAGGTTTAGTTCGGGTGCATCGAACTGAAATTGGTGCTTTCATTTTGTATTGTTTTTATGTAAATAAGTATAAGGATCTTCTGAAGATTGTTTTACATAATAGGAATGTGGTTCTTTGTAAAAACCCTAAGAATTATATACGTAAATAATTTCAACTGCTTTTGACCTTATCTTACTCTATAGCCGCTATATTTGCGTAAGTGACGGACGAAAGGCCATTGGCTCAGTTATAATAGGTATCGGTCAAGGGCGTAATCAGAAAGTAGCAAGAGCAAAAACACTCGGGCCGCAAACAGTAAGCTACGTCGGACAATCGATTGGAAATCAGACTTTTTAAACGCTGCGGCATCCAGGACGTTTGTTAGTTATCTAGGAGCGTATTTATTTAAGCCCGAATAACCGCAAACGTGGTTTCATGTGGAATTCCTACCTGAAGGCTAGAACATTGTTATCTGCCTTTCATTTAATTGTTAAGTTGTAGGGGAGTTTTTTTTAAAGAAACACTTCACGAGGCGAAAACAACGGTCCTAACTAAGCTTGAGATCGAGTGCAATTTCACCTCTATCTAGCGAATGGTGAACTGTAAAAGATTTAAAGTCAGGAACTTACTTTTAGTAACAAATGAGATTTCTAACAACGTACTTCCTACCAATACTGGAAAGTTGGAGCTCTTCTTATTACCCACGCATTATAAAGATACAAAATATCCTGAAAGCCGAATATTAAGTAGGGGGTGGAAATGGTATCCGTTTCTCTCCGCTGCTGTGTAAGCGCTATGGAAATAATTGGGACCTCTATGCAAAGGTAGTTTACTGGCTATATAACAAGCCTGTTGTATGGTGTGTTGCCATTCAGCTAAGAATCCTTTATTTATTCTTCTACTCGGCATATGAACACTCAGCGATCTTTGGAAACTTCAATTTCAAAGCCGAAGAAACTAATCGATGCATACCGAGGCTAGCTCCAAATAGATTAAACGACCTGTGTATTAACTTCAAATCATGCTTATATGAGCTGTAACGACATTTCCGGGAATTGAATCAGTGATGAATAAGCTGGTCACGACCAGAGAACGCAAACAAACAATAGCAAATGTATCTATATCGTTTAGTTTCGCTACACAACCGATTTAAATCACTCGAAAACATTTTCCGAGCGGTAACTTTACTCTGGTAGAGTTCGCGATAGCTAACGAAAAAAAAACAATTGAATGCAGAGAAATAGGAAAACAAACCAAACATAAAGTTATAGGGAATTTATATGATTCAACTTTGCCTTCAGCTCACGCAGGGTTGCACGAAAAAAAGTTTAATGGCTAAATGCTCAGGATGAGTATCTTAACAGGAATCGAAACCATGCAAGTGAGCGAAAGAACAAACAATCCGTTTGGTTTGTACTCAGCTAATAAACAGTTCGGTTTAAATTTTAAACACAAACATTTTCATCATTAAGAATAAAAAAAAATTTAATTTCATGCTCCGTCTGGTTGGGATTGAACCCGGACAGCCTTGGTAGCAACTACCCTGCAGTGAAAAGCTAAACAGGTATGCACAAATTCCAGTTCATGAACTACTATTTAAGGATAAAAGTCATGCCAGTTCGCTATGAACCATAATTATATCAGTTCCGCGCTGAAAAAAGTAAACTAGTTGGTAGAAATTCTAGTTCGAAAACTGGTATTAAATGGGAGAGTCATAGCAGTTCGTTATGGACTATAATTATACCAGTTCTCCGCAGTGAAATGCCAAACCAGCCAGTATAAATACTAGTTCATTAACCAGTAAGTGCTAAAGCGACGGCCTACCATTTCGGCGATTTCGAACAACTTATGCGATCAGCGTCATCTGTCTTTGAATAGGCATAACCAAAACTAAAACGTGGTTAATGACTTTCATCACAAATGTCGGCTGTGGCGTCGAGTGAAGACTACCAATTCTGGTTCTGAGATCTCAGGTTCGAGTGCGCGTGGAGGTTGTTTAGGTAAAGTAAGTAAATTAATTTAAATAATTATTTCAATTTAAATATAAAATAAAAATTGTACATAAATTTAATAAATTACTCAAATACCATAAAAAAGTTAAAATAAATAATTTTTTGTTCTTTTTAAAACAATAAATTTAAAAATTACACAAGAAATATAAATAAAAAAATAAACAAATAAAAAAAACAAAAATAAAAAAAAGATTCGCTCACTGAGATTCGAACTCGGATCTCTTGATTTGGCGTGCCAAAGCTTTACTCTGTCGACCATTGCCACTGTTGCAGCGCCGCGAGCAAAATGACATACTTATGCTTTTCAAGGGGGATGAATAGGCAGTCTATCCCGTCAACTGGTATGATGCTACTAGTATTTCTACTGGTAGCGTGCTGATGCAGGAGCGGACAATTGACATCTCCTATGACACCGCCATGTTAAAAATACCAGTCGCTAACATTGAAAAAGGATACAACGTGAACTATGTAGTTGGGCTGAA
>NW_023472286.1:3834-4155 GCF_013731165.1 Rhagoletis pomonella
CTAACATTGAAAAAGGATACAACGTGAACTATGTAGTTGGGCTGAAACGCAAACTGGTAGCATTCCGGTTCACAACTGGTAGCTTTCCCTGTAGGGCAATTCTATCATGCATCTTTGCACACTCAGCTACAGCCATGCATGTAAATGTGCTTTCATATGTTGAGTTTGAATCAACACTACATTTGGCTGTGTTGATGCTGTCAGTTCATAAGATTAGCTCTCTCTCTCTCTCTGAGACATATAAAATAAGGCATATTGAGGCAAACATTTTCTATTTCGGTTTGGATTGTAAACCAAATTTTCTATATATGAAACCCAGAA
>NW_023472287.1:0-4155 GCF_013731165.1 Rhagoletis pomonella
GTCCGATATACATCCTGCCGGTATGAAGCGAGCTGCAGCAGCAGTGACAGCCCTGCGGAACTTACGTTCACCGAGATGGACGTCGGTTGGTGTGGGGAGCGCTGTGAAGGTGTTTTCTGTAAACTCCGTGTAACCTTTCCAATCAGCTTTAGAAAAGTTGATATAGGTCCGGTGTTTGGCGGAGGCAAAGTCGGTTGGTTTATCTATCGAGATGACTATAGGTAAGTGGTCTGATGCTGGAGTCAGCATAGGTCGCCATGTTATGCTGTTTATCAGACCAGCGCTGACTATTGTGATGTCTGGCGAGCTACTGCAGTTAACCATAATCCTGGTGGGTGCGTCGTCGTTCATCGTGCAGAATGTCGAATCGTCTATCTGCTCAGCCAAGTCTGTTCCCCTACGATCGTTTGACAGGCTTGAGTGCCAAAGATCGTGGTGCGCTTAAAGTCACCTGCATCATGCGGTGGCTGCTTCGGCGGTCATCTCCAGCAGGTTCGCCACGGATGACCTGGGCATTCTACTGATCCAAGAGCCGTGGACCTACAGAGGCCAGGTTAGGGGCCTCAACCACAACAACAACAAGGTAATTTGGGACCTCTCCTGCGAGAGGCGCAGAGCATGTGTGGTGCTTAAGAAGAACATTGATTACTTTTGCATTACAGAGTTTCTAACACAGGACTTGGTCGCGGTGCAGACGTCGCTCTCGCTAAGTGGCAGAAGCCTAGAGGTGGTGTTTGCCGCGGCTTATTTCCCGGGGGACAGCAACTACGCCCCTCCGCAAGAGGTACAGCAGCTAGTAGAATTCTGCAGGAAGAGAAGGCTCCACCTCATCATAGGGTGCGATGCGAATGCCCACAATGTCGAGTGGGGCAGCACGGATACGAACCGCAGAGGTGAGTGTCTCCTAGAGTACATCTTAAGTGAGGAACTAAGCATCCACAATGTTGGCCAAACACCGACATTTGTAACGAGGGCTAGAGAGGAGGTACTAGACATCACGCTTAGCAACAGACTGGCTAGCCCTCTGGTCACCCAGTGGGGGGTCTCATCGGAGCTCTCACTGTCAGACCATAGGATTATCCAGTTTGCACTGGGAGTAGAGGTCATAACTAGGCAGGCAAACAGGAACCCCAGGAAAACTGACTGGACAAAGTACAGCGAGACTTTAGAGTCAAACCTAACTGGAATTAAGTCCAGGAACAGGTACACTAACTGCATGAGCCTAGAGAGCACCGTCAATGAGTTAAATGGCGCCATTGTAGATGCCTTTCACTCAAGCTGCCCGGAGACAAAACCAGGAGGGAAGGCGCAGCCCAACTGGTGGTCTCGGAAGTTATCGGTGCTCAGAAAGGAGGTACGCAAGCTATTTAATAGAGCAAAGCGCACAGGGCGCTGGGATGAGTATTCAGCAAGTCTAACTAACTACAGTAAAGAAATCAGGAGCGCTAAACGCGACAGTTTCAGGAAGTTCTGTGAGGGCATCTCATCGACTCCTTCAGCTGCCAGGCTACACAAGGCCTTGGCAAGGGACCATACAGATACCAGACTAGCAATCCAGCTAGCCAATGGCACGTACTCAGGTAACGAAGAGGAAAGGGCACTTGCCCTGCTTTCGGCCCATTTCCCGGATGCCACTCCCACTTCGGGAGAGACACTGTGCCGACGGACCAGGCCGTCCCCGGTGGACTGGAAGCTGGCTAGGAGTCTATTTACCCACCGATCAGTCTGTTGGGCGTTGGACTCCTTTGACCGGTATAAATCCCCGGGGGTGGATGGCATCAGTCCAGTGCTGCTGATGCAGGGCAAGGAGCTCCTACTTCCACACCTCGTGAACATCATGAGGGCTAGCCTAGCGCTCGCTCACATCCCCGAGGCGTGGCAAAGGGCTCGGGTCATTTTTATCCCGAAGATAGGTAAGAGAGATTATTCTCTAGCTAAGTCCTTCAGGCCGATAAGCCTTACCTCCTTCCTGCTTAAGGCGATGGAGAAGGTGATCGACCATGAAATCAGGAACAGCACCCTTAAACAGGTGCCTTTACACCCCGACCAACATGCCTACAGAGTGGGCAGGTCTACGGGCACCGCACTGTACACCCTATCTACGGAAGTACTAGATGCATTTGAGTGTGGGGAAACAGTACTCTGTGCCTTCATCGACATTGAGGGGGCGTTTGATAACACCTCTCATATCAGTGTCGACCGGGCACTCGAAAAACGCAATGTGCAGGCAACGATCCGCAGGTGGATAGCCAGGCTACTAAATTCAAGAATCGCTGAAACCG
Organism: Rhagoletis pomonella; assembly: GCF_013731165.1. Taxonomy (NCBI): domain Eukaryota; kingdom Metazoa; phylum Arthropoda; class Insecta; order Diptera; family Tephritidae; genus Rhagoletis; species Rhagoletis pomonella. Next base: position 2,283 of record NW_023472287.1, read on the forward strand.
ATATCGGGGACAGCGTGGTACAGTTAAAAACTACGAAAGGTTGCCCGCAGGGAGGAGTCTTATCCCCTCTCCTGTGGAGCCTAGTTGTGGACGAACTTCTACGGATTCTCACGGACAATGGCATCCGCTGCCAAGGCTATGCGGATGACATCGTGATTATCGCCAGAGGAAAGTTCGTGAGCACTCTATGTGACATAGTGCAAAGGGGACTAAACCTGGCAAGAGGCTGGTGCGCGGACGTGGGCCTCAGCATCAACCCCTCTAAAACGGTTATTGTCCCTTTCACTAGAAGAAGAACGCTTCCAGGCATGAGGAACATTTCTTTGAATGGGGTCGCCATCAACGTCGCCACCGAAGTCAAATATCTAGGACTAACCCTGGATTCTAAACTTCTGTGGAAGGCACATGTTGACGCGGTCACTTCCAAAGCTACGAGGGCACTAATGGTATGCAAACGCCTGGCAGGAAAGACCTGGGGCTGCAGTCCCAGGATTCTGAGATGGATGTATACCATGATAGTTAGACCAATAGTCACCTATGGAGCAGTGGCTTGGGCCTCGAGAACCACCCTCACCACGGTGAGGCAAACCCTCACCAAGCTTCAACGGCTGGCATGTGTATGCATCACGGGGGCAATGCGCACATGTCCGACGGCAGCGCTGGAGGTGATTCTCGAGCTCGAGCCGCTGTACCTTACCATAGAACAGGCTGCAAAGCGAACTCTACTAAATTTCGCGAGGGAAGGCTTTGGCAGGGGCAGAACTATATCATTAAGGAACAGAGACAAGCTAGGCTCCCAAGTTCCGCTAGCTTTACTCCCCAGAGACGACAGGCCTAAGGTGGTTAACTTTGACAGGAATTTCAAAATAGAGCTTTGCACCAAGGCGACCTGGAGCTCCTCTCTCATGGAGAGGCTGATCCAATCGAGCTCGTTGCAATGGTACACAGACGGCTCGAAGACTCCGGAAGGCATTGGGGCTGGCGTCTACGGGCCGAGGCTGCAGCTCTCGGTACCTATGGGGGCGTACCCGAGTATCTTCCAGGCGGAGGTCTATGCCATCAGTCTGTGTGCAGAGATTAACCTACGGAGGAATTACCGTAATGAGAGAATCTTAATATTGAGCGACAGCCAGGCACTCAAGGCCCTCTCAGCATTTGAGGTCAAGTCATCCTTGGTTCTTGAGTGCATAGATAGGCTCAACAGCCTGGCAGTGCACAACAAAATCCAATTAACTTGGGTACCAGGACACATAGGAGTTGCGGGCAACGAAGAAGCGGACCGACTAGCTAGACTGGCGGCCGCCTCGTCGCCTATAGGGCCTGAGCCCTTCCTAGCGATTGGACCCAGTACAATCAAGGAAGAGCTCAGGAAAGAAAGGAACACACAAAGGAATCAACACTGGCGCAACACTACAGGTTTACGTCAAGCAAAACAACTACTGGGAGGTTACAACCTCACGAGGTACAGGGCAGTTATTAATCTATCCAAGGGAAAACTAAGGATCATAACAGGTTTTCTGACGGGTCACTGCAGACTGAGAGGCCATCTGCACAAGCTAGGGATTTGGTCCAACGACCTATGTCGTTTCTGCGACGTGACCGAGGAGACTCCCGTGCACCTGCTTAGCGAATGCGTGGCGGTCGCGAGAAGACGGGAGAGGTACCTGGGCCACTACTGGCCAAGTAACGAAGCAATACAATCGCTAATCCCTGGGGATCTCCTCAAATTTTTGGGCTCTCTAGGATTAGATGAGGTACTGTAAATGGTTGAGGGCACAATAGACCTGCTGGTCGCAGTGCATGCCTCCATTAATTATCTATCTATCTAAAGTCACCTACTACCATACGGTTTTCACCTCTGAGGAGCGCACCT
>NW_023472288.1:0-4154 GCF_013731165.1 Rhagoletis pomonella
GAAACTTTTTGGGTATGCAGTTTTGTAGCCTATTCAAATTTACGTGTCGCCTACTACATACCGTTGACTTGCACATTTTTATACTTGCACATTTTTATACTAAAATTGAATAAGCTACAAAAATGCTTACCCAAAAAGTTTACGAAAATTTCTTAATAAAATGTATGTACATATATATGTATGTATGTATATACATTTAACGTTCAAATCAGGAAATAACTAGATATGCAATTGAAGAATAAAATAATTTTAGTATCCCAAAAAACGTATTTTAATGAGTCCGATACTGAGTAGTATCGATACTTTTTCCCTGATACTTTTAGAGTATCGATACCATGAGCTCGATGCCAGAATGAGTACTCAGTATCGATACCAAAGTCTGAAATTTCGAACCCTAGTTATGATGTCACACCAAAAACGTGCACTTATTTGCATAATATAAGATTAAACTTACTACCCCGCGTTCATTTATTATTTTTCAATAAGTCTATAAGTTTTTAAAATATGGAGATAAAACTTACAAAAACTATAATTTTCCCTTATGAATTTTCAATTCTTCATTACTTCAGCAACCAAGTAAAAAATATAAAAAAGTGAGACGAGATTTATTTCAAACGTTTTAATGTTTTCGGATGTTTATATAATATTAAAAGAACCATGGACTTGGTTACGCCGATTTGGTCAGTTTTCAAGATCCTGGTGAACGAAGTCAAGCTGTATTGTCAAAGATTCGGAATCGTTTGATAAGTTAATAGTAGTTTCAAGCATATAAGTATTTACATATGTACATTAACATAGTACAATTAGGGTGAGTAACGTCCATTTAAAGTCCATTTATGCAGTCTTGAAAATTGTGCGGAATAGTTTCATTAGTTTTTAGCATATCCTGGGAAATCCTTTTGATGACTCTCCAATTGGACGATATTGCTTTGCATTCAGTTTGAACGAAAAAGTCACTTCCTGGCACACTTTTCTGTAATCTGGTTCTTTCATTTAAAGGTTATGTATACAATTGAATAGAAATTTTTTTAGAAAAAACTTAACATCCACTTAAGTTTTTCAATGTAACTTTGGTAAATGTTACTCGATCGGTAAGTAATGATTTCCAAATTGAAGGCGAGAGTTACTGTTACTAATTTATGATAATGACTAGCCAATGCCCGCTTGCTTCGCGGCGCCTAATAAGATCTTTTGCGTTGGCCAATACAAAAATAGCGTTTAAAAGCAAAAGCGGTCTGTAAAGTAAACATTTCTAGTTTAAATTGAAACGAATAAAGAGCAGAATCCTCCTCTCACATAGGCCAAGAATAGTAGCACTGTGATACCATATGGAATACTAATCCTTTCGATGTCATGAGTTTTATCTATCGTCTTATTTCCACCTGTGAGATCTCTGCAACTTCAACATTGGTCCGTAAACCATGTAAGCCAATAAAAGACCTTATAAGGAAACCAAAGAGCACAGATGAGCATTTTCAGTTATTGGGGGGGCAAGAATTCCATACGCCGTGTGGTTTTCTATATATTCCGGCTGCAGCGCAATCCATTAGGTCCCTTTTCTGCAAAACTACTGCTCGTCATCAAATGAATACGCATTATGAATTTCAATCAGATTACAGCGGGTTAATTTTTAGGAAACGAATTTTTCATCATACGGGTAGCTCATTTTGCGAATTTGAACGAAATCGGTTAATAAATATAACTTTTATAAATAACTCTACTCCAGCGCCACCTGCGTGTTGTCTAGTAGGCTATAATAGGACCATATATGCAAGGTATAACCTCCGACAATTTGACTGGTTTTTGAGTTTAGTCCGAACAACGGAAACGGCTATCATTTTATGTATGTATGTACATATAAGTATGTTTCGAATGAAAAAAAAATCATCATGAAAGTAATAAACGTTTCGAATTTGCATTAAAAAATCGGTTCATAAATAGGGCTTTTATCGGGTCCATTTTTCGCAAATGCTTTTTTCATCATGCAGGTAGCTTATATTTTGAATTTGAACGAAATCGGTTCATAAATACGACTTTTATAAATAACTCGACTCCCGCGCCACCTAGAGGGTATATTTTTGGTAAACGTATTTTCCATCATGCTGGTAGCTTACATTTTGAATTTAAAAGAAATCGGTTCATAAATACGATTTTTATAAATAACTCGACTCCAGAGCCACCTAGCCGGTTTTCTGGTAGCCTATAATAGGACCATATATTCAAGGTATAATCTCTGAAAATTTGACTGAAATCTATGCAGTAGTTTTTGAGTTAACCCCGAACAACGAAAACGGCTATTATTTTATATATATAGATTTGATGAAAATCGTTCAGATTATAAACAAATTATTTTAAAATAAAAAAAACGTTGAAAAATTTTTTTTGTCATTTTCCTATATTTGCAATTTTTATATTGTATGCATAAACATAAGTAAACTAATTAGTGTTTCTAGAAGTTGTGCCTGTGCAGTGTTTCCATACTCATTTGCATAAACAAAATGTTCGCAAACTATAGCTAATATTAAAAAAAAAAGATTAGAATATTTGGAACCAGCGACCTAAATGCACGCCAGCAATATTGCTATTCTTTACATATTTTGAGTATACGCCAGTGCAATTATAAATAGAACAATTAAAATTGTATTAGAAACAGACAACTTTGAGATTAACGATGAAGGGCTGCGGGAAATGATATTTGACTTTAGCTTTTGCGTAAACGGATTCATTATCTAATAATATGCACCAACCCTTTTTTCTGAACCCAAAATTTTTAACAAGAATTATCCTTATTCGACTAGTGTGCTGTGGGTCACTTGGAGGTCGATTCGCGGGCTCTTACAATTAAAATAAAAGACTAATATTTTTCAGCCTTGTTGTTGACTTCATGATACAATATATTTTCTCTATTACCAAGGGATTTGAGAAAAATTAGATTTTCGACCCGCCCTAAAACGCGTGTTTTCAATTTTTTTTTAAACTAAAATTTTATTTGATATAAATAACAAAATTAGTTCTTCTAAATCGACCTATAGTTGCGGCAATTCAATTATTACACTGTGAGACAAATGGTAGAGGTCAGTGATCGGGAAGGGTTCAAACTACCGGGGAAAGTTATATCGGTAAAAAAGAAGTTATACGTGTCCCGGCGTTTCGCTGGGTCACGTCTAGGAATCGAGATATATATATATAACTATCATATAGGGGAAATTGTCACCTTTGGTGCCCTTTTTTTGACATAACTCGAGAACCCCTAGTCCGATTTTGCTCAAACAAATTTAAAAAAATTAAAAGTACAATTCCTTTAATCCGTTCATATAACGTTTTTCTATATAATCAACAGTTTTAAAAAAATTTTATATTTTAGGCAAAAAATATTTTTTTTCTTTATACATTTATTTTTACCGGCAAAACTGTTGATTATATAGAAAACCGTTATATGAACAGATTAAAGGAATTGTAATTTTTAATTTTTTTAAATTTGTTTGAGCAAAATCGTACTAGCGGTTCTCGAGTTATGTAAAAAAAAGACCACCAAAGGTGACAATTTCCCCTATATGATAGTTATATATATATCTCGATTCCTAGACGTGACCCAGCGAAACGCCGGGACACGTATAACTTGTTTTTGACCGATATAACATTTCCCGTTGGTTTCATCCCATCCCGATTTTGACTGTCGCATAGTGTTATTATTGTGTAAACTAAAATAGGAAGTTTGTCAATAAAAAGCTTTGTTTGTTTAATAATGAAGTTTTTTTTGTAAATATATATTATACAGGGTGTCCCAGAAGTAACGTGCCAAACTTGAGGAGATGGCAGGTGGGGTGGTGAGCTCTCTGATAAACAAAAAATTTTCAGGTAAAAGTGTCACCGTTTTTGAAATATTTAAATTTTTTTGAATTAAAGAAAAATCGTGCCTTTTCATGTATTTTATTTAACTGCATCTACAAAAAAGGCTATACTTAGTAAATTTTTTATGTAACATACTTTCAGATAGTTGCTTCTCCATACTCAAATGCAATGTGGTTAAAATAAAGTAAGGAGCCATTATAAAATTAGGACTATATTGCGATTTTTAAGTTTTTGATATTTTCTTCCCCAACTTTGACTATCTCGGGTGAAAAAAATGTACTGAGCTATAACTTTACATTACA
>NW_023472289.1:0-539 GCF_013731165.1 Rhagoletis pomonella
GCCATATGCATTATTTCGGTTTTGAACTGAAATTGTGCATGCATGCATTATTTCGGTTTTTGTTATATGCATTATTTCGGTTTTCTAACGAAAGTGTGCATATGGATAATTTCGTTTTTTCTAATATGAATTATTTACTTCTACTTAGTACGGGTTTTAATCCCTAAGCGCGGCTGAAAGCCGCCTACGTAGAGAAAAGTTCTGCGCAAAAATACGTCCGCCCTTCTCTTCCGGCAATACAGAAAGGAGAATTCTACTTAGTAAGGGTTATAATCCCTAAGCGCGGCCGAAGGCCGCCTACGCAGAAAGAAGTTCTGCGCAAAAGTACTTCCGGCCCCCTTTTCCGGCAACACAGAAATGAGAATTCTACTTAGTAAGGGTTATAATTCTTAAGTGCGGCCGAAGGCCGCCTACGCAGAAAGAAGTTCTGCGCAAAAATACTTCCGGTCCCCTTTTGCGGCAACACAGAAAGGAGAATTCTACTTAGTAAGCGTTATAATCCCTAAGCGCGGCCGAAGGCCGCCTACGCAGAAAGAAGT